>NC_044984.1:81102799-81402799 GCF_008728515.1 Papio anubis
TTTAAGCTACTGTTTGGGGCGTTTATACCACAATAGGTAACCAACACAAGAACTATTGAACTATTGAGAACATTTGTTTGTTCGATTGTTTAGAAAAAACATAAACAATGGGTCAGTTATAGAGTTTATTTTACCATCATGGTTTAGATCAGGGTTTCTCAACAATGGTGTATTGACTTTTAAAGCCAGGCAATTTTGTTGTGGGGGGCTTGCCTGTGCATTGTAGGCAGTTTAACAGCATCATTGGCTTGTATCAATAGAGAATACAACCTTCCCATCCCCAATTATGACCAAGAAAAATGTCTACAGACACTGCCAAATGTCTTCTGGGGATGAAATTTCTCCTGATTAAAATAACTGGTTAACATAAATTTGCAGAAAGGATAGTAAGGAAAAAGAAACCTGGAAGAGTATAAAACTTTCTAACCTAATTAGCCAAAAATTTATATCAAATTGCCCAATAATAAACTGTGAAGAAGAAACAGTATTGAAACAAGAATGTTCTAGAATTAGATGCTATTTGCAAAATCATCAAAATATTCACGCTACTCTTACATATATAAGTATACAAAATTAGGTCTCCATTAAGTTATGGATTTGTTGAGGCCACCTTGAGTTTTATTTCTTGCACTTTTTTCCTCTTATATCATGTTTCAGCTGATTTTTTAAGTTATCTTCCATTGTTTCAATAAAAACAATTTTATAAATTAATGACTTTCCAAGAGATGAGATTTTATTTTCTCTCAGAAAACCTCACAACTTAGCATTTTAGGCTTTTGAAATACTTATCAGGAAACAATCACTAATTGAGACTAAGAAAATATGCTATGTATTTCTGACAGCATAATCTACTTCTTCAAAATTTTGAAGATAATTGCAAGGTCACCTACAATTCAGAAAGGAAATAATATTAGAACTGTTAGTCATGGAAAAGGAACAAAGAGGTTAGGATTGAAGGTGAAGGAACACTAAGTTTTAATACAAAATTCATACTTTCTCTTGTAGTATCAATGTTTTAAATTATTGACATGATTACTCTGTTTTTCCAAATTTTATTGAATTTATATTCTTATGTAAGGTGTTTAAGAATGAACTGTGTGCAGTTTGTTGTAATTTGTCATATTTGCTTCAAATTTGTCTTTCTGAGCAATTTTTGTAATAATTATAATTACAAGTTTTCTTCTTATGTCTCTTTTTTTAAAAAAAAATTTTGCTGTAAGGCAATTCTAAGGGAAATCCGTTGGCCAAAAAGAGAGAGCAACATTTGATTATTTTTTCCCATTCTGAGGTCAGTTTCAATTGCTGGTTGTCACAAACCATGAGAAACCATGATTGTGTCAAAGCAAACTCATTTTCATTATTAGAGCAAATCTATCACTACTACAATGACAACAGCTTAGAGTATAGCATATAGTGCTAGGAGGAGAGAAGAATCAACTGCATATTTAAAGGGCAGGAAATTACCGGAACCCTCCCCAAACTAGCATATTTTTGTTTACAGTGGAAGTCCAGGTAAACTAGTGTCTTATCCTAGTCTCAACTTAACTTTCAAATATATGAAACACTATCTTTCACTTGGTAATTGACATCTCCCTATTGTAAGGCATGTATCTGTCGTCAATTGATGGCTAACACTTATCGGAGCAATAGGACATTTGTTGCATAGAGCATTCAAATAGATTAAATCCATTTTTCTCTTTTCTACAAACTTTGTATAGTGCAATGACATACGAATCAATTGATAAACTATTAATAACTTCTAGATGAGTTTATCCCCTTCATTTTTCAGAAGGGAAAGGAATCAAAGAGCTGAATAGATACAGCATGCCAGTACATTTACCCTTTCACTGCTTTTCATTTTAATATTACTATCTTTTTTGCAAGGGCAAGATACTAAATAAGATGAGATGATTTATATTTTGTCATGTTAGGTTTCAAAGATTAATGAACACCACCAAAATGAATAAAAAAAGATAATATGAAGTAGAGTCAACTTATGAAGCAGAGGTAGTAGTTAATATATAAAGTAAAATTGCACTGTTGTCCAACAAAATGGTTTATTTCTTAATTTTTATGTTTATTTGAATTAATTTGGCACAAATTCAAGAGTTTTAATTAATAGTAAATTAATGTCCTTTTTAATGTTTATACGTTCCTCCTTTATGGGATGACTGATGGTTTATAAACACCTTTGGCAATTAGTGGGCAGTTTACTCTATCTTTCGGAAAACCAGTGGGACTATTTTTCACAATAGTAACAAACAAATTATAGCATACCAACATATTATATAGTTATCTACCTGAAACAACAGATCTTACATTGTAAGTAGATTAACTAATTTCAAGTAGATAAATTGAAGCAAATAATAACACAATTTATAGTTTTGTTTGTTCTTTCCTTTTCAGAAACACAACAAAACTACTTGATTTAAAAGTACATTTTTGTAAAAGACCAATATTTTCCCTTTTGAAATTTAGTTAACATGATTACTAAACTTTAACCATTCATACACAGAATAATAATCTAAAACTGATGCTGATCTAAGACATCAAATAAGTCTAGCTAAAGTATATTGTAGTGACAGAGTAAAAGGAGTAGACTTCCTTAGATATGTGTACAGTAAATATTGTTTAGGAAAAGAAAAGAGCACAAGAATAATGCTTAATAGCCTAAGTGTAGAAATCTGTCAGATTTGAGATTGAAGCTTGGGTCTGAAATTTTTTTGTTCTGTGATTATGCCTTGATGTTTGCACAAACCACAACATGGAGCAAGATTGACTCTGTAAAAGTTTAAACTTTTTATTCCAGTATAATTTACACACAGAAAAACATACAGCTTGGTGGTTTTCACAAACACCAAACAATAATGTAATCAGCACCCAGATGAAGAAACAGAGCATAACCAACAGCCAGAATCTTCCCTTATGCTCCTCACCCATCAGCTACTGCCACTCCCTCTCCAAGAATAGCCTCTACTTTAATTTCTAAGTGGACAAATTAGCATGCTTGCTTTTTTCTTTTTTTGTTTTCTTGGTATGGTAGTTTAAGAAAAAAAATTATAGAATAAAGTATGTTTATATAATAGAAAAGACAGCTGTTATAACTGAAATTCAGATTCTTGAAACCTTGTTTAAAAGATTGTGTGTGGGAGTAAACATGTCTGAATAAATTAGTGTTATTGTTATATCATTACCCACTTTTAAAAGCAAAGGGCTATTTAGGAATTATCATATATAATTTTACAAAGTTTGATTTAAACATAATGAGATAAGTTTCCATGTGACATGGTGAAATTATCACAACTTCTAATTATTTCTCAAATATGCTATATGTTATGAAGTGAACTTAAGAAAAGTTTCTGTTCATTCATGGTTAAAGCCCTCTTTTTCTAACTCCTCATATAATAGCTATTTTGTTTTTAATATCTTCTTAAATAATTTCTCTCTTATTCCCTTTACATCTTTCTCCTCCCTCCTTCCCTCCCTCACTCCCTCCCTCCCTCCCTTCCTTCCTTCCTTCCTTCCTTCCTTCCTTCCTTTTTCCCTTTCACCTCTTTCCTCACTCCTTCTCTGTATTACTCCATTTTCACACTACTGATAAAGACATACCGGAGACTGGGTAATTTATAAAGAAAAAGAGGTTTAATGAACTCACAGTTCTACGTGGCTGGGAAGGCCTCACAATCATGGTGGAAGGTGACAGGCATGTCTTACATGGTGGCAGGCAAAGAGCAAATGAAGAGCCAAGTGAAAGGAGTTCCCCCTTACAAAATCATCAGATTTTGTGAAACTTATTCACTACCACAGGAACAGTATGGAGAAAACCACCCCCACGATTCAGTTATCTCCCACTGGATCCCTCCCACAACACATGGGAATTAGGGGAGCTACAATTCAAGATGAGATTTGGGTGGGGACACAGCCAAACGATATCACTGTTTGCCTCCCTGCTTTGTATATATTTACTGTGAATTAACCACATATCAAATACTGAGGTAGACACTGAGAACATAACACGAGAACATTAGTATACTTGTCCTCAAAGTGCAACCCATATAAAGAGGTAGAAAAGACTTAAGCCAACAGAAAGTGAAATGCTAACCTGCATTTTGGTAAAAATACTGAAGTGTTTTCTCTCTGTCTTTATTTTGTCCCTTGATTTCCATAACTGGAATAGATGTCCTTTATCCATCCAATGGATGCCTATTAGATTTAACTTTCTAACAAAAATTTACACTTAAATTTTTGTTAACACAATAATAAAATTTAGTGCTGTTGCATAGTATATGAAATTTCTGCAATGCTCATGAGGACTCACATGATGCAATAAAACATACTATGTGTAAACCATTTTCTAATATGCTTCTAGCATACCTGTCTACATCACAGATCAATAATTTAATAAATGTTTAAAATGTGAATTAATAACTAAAGGGGCCTCTAAAATACATAATAGTGTAATACATAAGTCTGTAGGCACTGGAGCCTAAAGTCAAATCTTTGCTCCTTCACTTTCAAGCTATGGGACTTTGGAAAAGTTACTAAAATTATTCAAGCCTCAGATTCCTCATCCTTAAAATAGAGATATCAGTGGTGCTGACTTCATAGAACTTTTTAAGAAAATAAAATGAAATCATACATATAAAACTACTAATACATTGTAAAAGCTCAGAAAATAGTTTAGCTAATATTTTTGCATTTCATAACTATTCATTTCATAACTTTACTCAATATTTTCATAAAACTACCCTTTCTTGTAGCACATGGTCTTCCAAAAGTTAAAAAAAAATACACATCTTTACTATAGAGATATAAGCCTTTATAATTCCACAAATATTAATTTGTAACAGATGCATGCATTATGATGTGAGAACCCAAAAAGATGAATGAATATTTTCAGGATAAGATGATACATCTTCAGAGGGTAGGGTCAGCCTAATAGTTGTTGGCTGAATGTTCAACAGCTGTTTGAACATATTGTCATTTGGGAGAAGAAAGAACCAATTCATCAAAATCAACAATACTCTCAGAGGGAGTTGTACAGTCTCACAGCTACCTTAATATCAAATCTACTCTTAAAAAAGCAACATTTAAACCATCTGTTGTACATAAGAAGACACAAGTTAACAATAACACTGTTATTTTCAACGTAAATAGAATTACTTAATGTAATCGTATAAATAGCATGGTGTGTGTGTGTGTGCGCGCGTGCACGTGCACATGCATGTGTGCAACCTTATGTATTTGAGTGGAACACTTCCATAAAGATTAAATAGAATCAAAACTGGGTCTGCAGACACTTTCAGAATAAATAGTAGACAATTACAGATGGACTAAAATGTCACAATGGTAAACTTTTAACAAAATTTCTATCCATGAAATGATTTTATCAATGCTTATTATTAGTCTTATAGGGGAAGGATGGCTTTTTGTTTTCTGGCTTAATGTCTATAAATCGATACGTATTAGGTGATGGAAAAATAAAGACTCTGTTAGAGAATGGAGCCAGAGGAGGCAAAATTGTCTACAATTGGCAGCTACGTTTTTTGTGTGAACTCAATGGAGCTTTTCCTTCCTGGTACCTGACTTGAGACTACAAGCACCCTGACTACTCAATTCATACCTTCTTCAAAATTAATTTTGTTTCTGCTGTGGCTAGAAGATGGATATATTTTAAAAACTCAAGTTAGTGATTCATGCTTTAAAAAAAGCCAGTTTTCCAAAATAATAGTTTTGTCATGAGTCACAGTGACATCAGATGGCACAAAAGCTTTGTCAAGTGGATCTTACTCAAGAGATTCCAGCATCCCCTAAATGACTCATTGCTCCTGTGCTGATAAAACACAGCCCAGCATATTTATTTCCTCAGGTTTTTTGAGTTTCTCCTGTTGACTTATACAAACTGTCTGAAGATTTTCTTATTTTTTATGGTTAGGCATTGATTATATTCTTCATGGTTAGAGAACTGATAAACATCTTAATTTTGGAAAACAATTTTTTCCTCCCTATGCCATCCTTTATTTATTTTTATTTTTTGAGTTAGAATGTTCTATTTTATTGTTGCAGGATAAAGAAGAGTAAATTCTGTATGTATACATTGCAAAAATATTTCAACTTTTAAAAATTATGGATGTATTTTAAATATATTATATGTTTATAAGTTATTTATTCTCCAAATGTATCTTTTATTATAATATTAAACTAATTATCTTCCTACTTAATAAATAAATGAAATAGGAAGCTGCCACAAATTTAGAATCTAAAGGGTTTATCATATATGTAGGTACTTATGTAGAAAACCCCATTGTCTCAGCCCAAAATCTCCTTAAGCTGATAAGCAACTTCAGCAAAGTCTCAGGATACAAAATTAATGTGCAAAAATCACAAGCATTCTTATACACCAATAACAGACAAACACAGAGCCAAATCATGAATGAACTTCCATTCACAATTGCTTCAAAGACAATAAAATACCTAGGAATCCAACTTACAAGGGATGTAAAGGACCTCTTCAAGGAGAACTACAAACCACTGCTCAGTGAAATAAAAGAGGACACAAACAAATGGAAGAACATACCATGCTCATGGATAGGAAGAATCAATATCGTGAAAATGGCCATACTGCCCAAGGTAATTTATAGATTCAATGCCATCCCCATCAAGCTACCAATGAGTTTCTTCACAGAATTGGAAAAAACTGCTTTAAAGTTCATATGGAACCAAAAAAGAGCCCGCATCTCCAAGACAATCCTAAGTCAAAAGAACAAAGCTGGAGGCATCACGCTACCTGACTTCAAACTATACTACAAGGTTACAGTAACCAAAACAGCATGGTACTGGTACCAAAACAGAGATATAGACCAATGGAACACAACAGAGTCCTCAGAAATAATACCACACATCTACAGCCATCTGATCTTTGACAAACCTGAGAGAAACAAGAAATGGGGAAAGGATTCCCTATTTAATAAATGGTGCTGGGAAAATTGGCTAGCCATAAGTAGAAAGCTGAAACTGGATCCTTTCCTTACTCCTTATACGAAAATTAATTCAAGATGGATTAGAGACTTAAATGTTAGACCTAATACCATAAAAATCCTAGAGGAAAACCTAGGTAGTACCATTCAGGACATAGGCATGGGCAAAGACTTCATGTCTAAAACACCAAAAGCAACGGCAACAAAAGCCAAAATAGACAAATGGGATCTAATTAAATTAAAGAGCTTCTGCACAGCAAAAGAAACTACCATCAGAGTGAACAGGCAACCTACAAAATGGGAGAAAATTTTTGCAATCTACTCATCTGACAGAGGATGGGGTTATCTTAAAAGCCCTATCACTTGTATAGTCGGGGCCTGTGCTAGGAAGAATTAAACAACTAGCGCTGAATCAGTACGGGCTACATGGACATCTCCTCTCTGTATATGGTTTCTTTATCTGATCTCCCCACATCAGGGGTCCCCATCCCCTGACCATGGACCAGTACTGGTCTGTGGTCTGCTAGGAACCAGGCTGCACAGCAGCAGGTGAGCAGCAGGCAAGGGAGAATTACCACCTAAGCTTCACCTCCTGTCAGATCAGCGGGGACATTAGATTCTTATAGGAGCAAGAACCAGAACCCTATTGTGAACTGTGCAGGTAAGGGACCTAGGTTGCATGCTCCTTATGAGTGTCTAACTAATACTTGTTTATCTGACATGGGACAGTTTCATCCCCAAACCGTCCCACCCCCTCCATTGAAAATTTTTTTCTGTGGAACTAGTCCCTGGTGTCAGAAAGTTTGAGGACCACTGCTCTACATGGCGGCCTCAGGGTAGCTGGGTTTCTTTATATGATGGTTACTTTCTTTTTTTTTTTTTGCAGTTTACAAGGACCTCACTTTAATGACATAGGCAGGTTAAAAAAAAGTTAAAGATTAGAAAAGGTAATACCATGCAAATACTATTTTTTAAAAATTTCTTTCAAGCTAAAAGTTTATTCAAATATGTAACAGACTATTGCGACATCTGCAAATGATTTTCCATAATTTAGGCAACAAGAAGTATAATTTTTTTCATCGAGTCCAGTTTGATTGACTAATTTACATCATCAAATACATTTTTCCTTGTTGAAAAATGTACAAATTGTTTACAGTGAAAATGAGATTCCAATAGCTTTAGTTAATGCATTATTATATTTGTACTACATCAAAATTCTGAATTAAAAATGTTCCTCTGTGGTTATTTTAAGGTCTCTGATTTTGTGCTAGTTAAATAAAAGCCAGATATTTAGAAATTTTGAAATTAATACATCATGCTCTTTTTTTTTTTTTTAAATTATACTTTAAGTTCTAGGGCACATGTGGATAACGTGCAGGTTTGTTACATATGTATACTTGTGCCATGTTGGCGTGTCCTCAGAAAGACTGGCACAAGCTGAATAAATGTTTCTCTACAGTTACATAGTAGTTTTTCTACCATATTCTGTTTTTCAAGTTAGTCACAATGTCCTGTCCAGGTCCAAGGAAAGTTAACATAGTCCCTACTTCTCAAATGAATGAAGATTGTCAAAGGACTTGAGGACACATTCCACCTTAATATCACAAGTACTTATACTTTTACCACATGCAAAACACACTCACTCCCTCTCAAGACTTTCAAATGTCTCATACATTGCAATATCACACTCAGGTTTGAGGTTTTAGTATCCTGTTATCTAAATTAGATCCATGCACATAAGAAGCTCTGTGCTTGTGGTTGTTTTAGTACAGCTCCTTCACTGCTGTTCCTCTCAACCTGTAGATCTATGATCTAAAGAGACAAGTTATCTGCCCACCATATAGCTAACATACAATGATGGCTCACATGTAGAAGAATTGATACAATTCCATTCAAAATAGGTAAAATGGGAGGCAATCAGAGTCACTGATTCATAGCAATTCTGAAATCCAGCTGAGTACATGTTGCCAGTTTCTTGATGACGGCTCAGTCTTATTGCCTGAGAATGATTTATCATATCCCTTTGGTCTGCCTTCTGGATCTTGGTTCTGTGGTCTGAATCATCCTTCCTTTTACATAAGAAATGATTGGTGTTTGCAGCTGAGTGTTCTTAGCTAGCTTTCTCAGCACAGATATCCTGACATCTAACTTCTTTTTAAATGTTATACTGTCCCTATTCTTGCATTCCCACCTGACAAAATTTCTTCAAAACTCTGTGGGTTTTTAATGAATTAATGTGTAATTCCTTCTATTAGAAAAAATACACACTCACAGATCTCAAGGATGTTGTGGGGAAAGTCTTTGAAATTATTAGATCTCCTGTTATTTTACAGAGATTATCTGTGAGGGACAACCTTGGCATCATTAAAACACTTCTTGACTCTTTGAGAGAGTCTACAAAACTTAACCTTAGTTCTTTTGGGATCCTTAACAGAGGCCCATCTTGAATTTGATCTTGCATTATAAAATATGTCTTAATTTAAAAATATTTTGCAAATGAGAGAGCCTTGGACTGAGAAATATTATGAAGGTGGACAGGTGGGGGAAAAGAACAAAGAAAATCCTGATTTCTTTCCATTTTCTCTAAATATGACTTAGGATTAAATATAAACTTTTCCAACTTTCTTGCTTTATTATCCTTCTACATGGCATTCTCGGGGTTGCTGGATTTCTTGGTAACTAAAGTCTCCTAAATCAAGTGTTCCAAGAGAGAACTACAGAAGCTGCATGACCTTTTATAATCTAACCTCAAAGTTATGCAATATCTATTGTTCTGCAATGTATTTATTGAGACACTCCCACAAAACCCTGAGGTTCAAGGTGGTGGAAACACACTTGACTTCCTGATGGGAAGGAGAGTCAAAGAAGTGGTGACATTTAAAACTAGTGCAATGTTCTTTATGGTATGTTTATTTTAAAGTACTACCCCAATTAGGTCCTATTAATATTAACATCTATGTCGTCTGTTCATGATTCAAGTTCTTCCCATAGTGATCTAGCTCCTTACTCCCCTATATCTCTTTTTAAAGTATGACTCAATCATCCATTCAAAATTATTAATGATGACTTACCTGTGTCAGGAGCAATAAGAAAAAAAATTAAATATAGGACATGATTTATGACCTTAAGGCACTCATAAGTTAGTTGAGGAAAATTCTAAAATATGAAACACAATTCTAGAATATCAACTGATATAATAGCATGTTAAAAATGAAATTTGGATTTAGTCATTATAAAATAGAGGGATTGTTTATAGAAATTCAATAAGGTAATTAAAATGAATCCTCTCACATCAAAGATACATGGTGGTTGAGAGTTGGAAAATAATAAGCCATAATATTTAAGGAAGATGTCTTTGGAAAGAGCTGAGCAATAAGTTGTATACGCTGCCCTTCCTCATACTCCCACTTATATACTAACATCAAAAAATTGAGTGTAAAATTAATCCCAAGTTGGTGAGAGAAACTTTGACCAATCAAGAATCTGATATGTGTTTGCTGATAGGTATGGGGCCAGTGTAGAATGGTTATTGACTCATGCTTGAAAAACTAAAGGGGTAACAGAGAAGGTGGCAAGTGCAAAGTAATCAGTTTGTGTCAAACGTGCAAGAATGCGATGCACCATGTGTGGATCTAGCAGGAAACACACTGGCCTGTAATCATTTATAAAAGAATCTTGTCAAAAAGAATGACCTTGCAGGACCTTGCAGGACCTGAAGATTTTAGCTAAGACTGTAGGTGCATTATGTCAACATTGAGGATTAATTAGAAGAAACGTAATTAAGAGAGGCCCTGCCTACACCAAGGGAGAGGGAATCTGAGAAATTTGAGACAGTCATAGAAATGCACCATAAGAAAAAAAAAAAAAAGTAGACTAGAGCAATTCATCTGGCTCAGAAGGCTTGTGTTCACCTTTAAAATGTTCTTATCCACTTTCCTCTCTTCTCTCCCCTACCTTCACCATGGATTTAGAAGAATCTTGGCTAGTAAGTTTAGTTTGGATTGGGGAACTAGGGAAGAGCAAAGAATCATTTAATTAAGAGTGAAGAATCATTGTAATGTCTTACATTACAAAGTCCCCTACTGAGGAAGAGGAAAACACTTCAAATCAGGTTCAGAATTTGATTATTCTATGGGGTGATTTATTCAAATTTTACTGAATTGGGACTGCTTTTGCCTTAAAGTGACCATAAGGCTTTATATAACATAAGATTGAACAAAAGAACACATGTGGTTTGCCAGAGGGTTCAAACTGGGTCCCTGATTGTTTAAGTCTCTTTATGTAGCATGCCATGCTTCAATGAAATCTAATACTGTACATTTTAAAGGAATATATTCAAATCTGTGATTGTGATATTTGATGTGGGTAGAATGCTTAGCCCAGGTATTATTAATCTCATGCCATTCAATGATAGAACTGTGGATAATATTTATTTCCCTGGTGTTGCTAAATCACCCCATATGTCAAACTCTTACATCCTAGATTAAGCAAATATCAACATAAATAACAAGGACAGTAAATAGAAGAATGCTATGGCTGGGTGAGCACTTTAGCACTTTCCAGTCATCTTTTAGTAATGGTTCTGTTCTCCCACCAGTGAGCTCAAGAACTAGAGAAATGAGGATGACAGCAGGAGGGAAGGCATTGTTAACTGTGCATGACAGGAAGAAAGCAGGGAGCAAACTGAAAGAGGGAACTGTAGCATTGCTACAGGCCGGAGAAGACTCTGAGCCTGCATCTTTTTCCAAAGATCCTAAAGGACAGAGTAAAACAGAGCCAGTGTCCTTACAGCAGTTAAGCATCCAAAGTTGAAGTCCATCCCATAGACGCCAACAAAAGACTGAAAATTTATAATTCTGTTGTGGGACCTTTTCTTGATAATAAACCAACTTGCTGAAAAAGTAAACACGCAAACATTGTAAAAAATATATATATATATACACACACACACACATATGTGTGTGTGTATGTATATATAAATGCTTTATTTTCCCCTAGCTCAATACATTTTGTGAACACATAGCACACTATGAAAACCACCTCAAAGAATGACCTGGAGATCCCAAAGTAACACATCCTGCCAAGTCAATAGTTTTTAAGAGATTTATCAAGTGTCAATCATAAAATAATAACAGAGCTTTTGTTAAAGCAGAATATATTGGTGTTATTAATAAAAGACTCTACATCTCTATTCATATCTCAGCATTGCTTTACTCTGCTCCCTCGGAGTAGTAAATAAAAACAAAACCTAATTTGGTTTATTCACACACTTCAAAAATTAACTATAGGTCAAACGTCCATTCCTCATTCTGGTTTTGGAGGTTATAAAGGGATGGAAACTGGGTCCTTACTAACTGGTATATATAAAATTATCTGAGATATTTTAGTAGGGAGCATATGGTATTCATATGGAAAATATAGGTCCATCACATTCTAATGCTAAACCCAGGTGTTGTCCTGCTAATTATTTGTGTTTCTTGAGAAGAATATAGAGACATATGTGCAATACTGGGGTTGAATTCATGTTCAAATCTGTACAACTATTTTATACTCTGATAGCCATATCACACAACATTAATTCAGTAATTTTATATCAATTGACTACCAACGTTGTCTCTTACTACTCTGGATTTTAAGAATATCAAACAACTAGGAAACCAAACACAGCATGTTCTCACTCATAGGTGGGAATCGAACAATGAGAACACTTGGACACAGGGTGGGGAACATCACACACCGGGACCTGTCATGGGGTGGGGGGAGGGGGGAGGGATAGTATTAGGAGATATACCTAATGTAAATGACGAGTTAACAGGTGCAGCACACCAACATGGCACATGTATACATATGTAACAAACCTGCATGTTGTGCACATGTACCCTAGAACTTAAAGTATAATAATAATAATAAAAAAGAATATCAAACAACTAATGTTGCTAGTTTCATTACTGTTCCTCAGAAATTTATAAGTAGATAATTACAGTGTATGACTTCCTACATACATCCCCTAAGCCACTGTGGATGTTATGGAAATGAAACGTCTATCTTAGACAACAAACATTTGTTAAGCTAATGCATTCGTTTTCTAGGGCTGCCAAAACATAGTGCCACAAACAGATTGGCTAAAAACATCCGAAATTTATTGTCTCACAATTCTGGAGGACAGAAGTTTGAAATCAAGATGTCCCTTTGAAGGCTGCAGGAAAGGATCAGTTTCAGGCCTGTCTTCTGGTTTTGGTAGACTCAGGGGCTCTTTGGCTATAGTTGGCCATCTTCTTGCTGTGTTTCTTTACATTGTCTTCCCTCTGTGTGAGTCTGTATCTCCGAATTTCCCCTTTTAATAAGTACCTATTATATTGAACAAGGGCTCATTCTTGTGACCTCATTTTAACTCAAATATCTCTGTAAAGACACTATTTCCCAATAAGGTTACATTCTACGGCATTGGGGAACTAAATACATGAGTTTGGGGTGACACGAGTCAACCCCTGAAAGAGAGTCTCCTTTTCTTTATCATTTTTTCTAAAAGTTTAATTTTTAAAATATTTCAATTAAAACGTTAAAATGCTATTGTAACGTTTTTCAGTTATCTGGAGGTTGTAATACAAATAAAATGGAACGACTGCCTTAAGTTTCATTGGTAAATATGCAAAAAGCATGTAATTAAATTGTTCCTCTCTGAAAAGTTCTCCGAAATTGTGTGTTTGCAAATTGTGCATGTGTAAGTCTTTTCTTGTTTAGCTAACAATTAAAATAGGAAAGCAAAGTTTTTCCTTAATTTGAACATGTATTTGTTCGATACAAGGTTCAAAATAGTTTATGGCAAATGAGCACTCCAGCACTCAATCGTTCTTTTAAATTCTTGACTTCAGGATGCATACACCTATTTAGTGACCTCCTCAGCACTGTTGTTTCTCCCCAAATTATAATGCTTTAATGATGCCATTGGGCTTTGATAAAATTATAGGCATCTCTAATAATTTTCTGAAACTGATTTTTGCTCAATAACAAGTGCTTCCAAAACCGGATTATCCAATGTTTTAAATTTGTTGTTATTACTTGCAGAGCCACCTTTTGGGACCCCCACCTCCTCTGGCCTACCATAATATATGGGGGATTTAAACAGCAGCATTATGTATAGCTTGATTATGATATTTTTTCCACTAAAAATAACTATTAATAACTACCTGAGCTTCTACATAATACATGCAGTAGCTGGAGTGACATATTAGTTTATTCATGTGATGTTCAAAAGGAAAATAAGATGTGCTACGTATGAAAGATAGCCTTTGATATTGGTGAAATGTCATGTTATAATGTCAACATAAGTTATTTGTTAATTTACTGAAAGCTTAAAAATCAACATTATCTCTTGAACTTATTCTTCCTATCTAACTCTAACTTTTCATCCTTTGACCAACATTTTCCCAACATCACTGCACCCCAACCAGGCCAGCCTTTAGTAAACACCATGCTACTCTGCACTTCTGCGCTGAAAGCAGATGTTAAGTGTTCTTACGACAAAAATGATAACTATATGAGGTAGTGCTTTTTTATAACTAGCTAGATTCAACCATTTCACAATGTATAAGTACTTTGAAACATCATGTTTTACACAATACATAAAACTTTATCTGCCTGTTTAAAATAAATAATCAACATCACCCGAATTTAATGAGATCTTTCACAGTGATTAATAGCTTAACAAATAGTGTTTTAAAAGTCGAAATATCTGAATATCATGGAATTGCCTTGCACTTTATTTGATTTATTATATGCTGTAAAAGAAAAGACTTAAACTGAGGAATTGACTTCCTTAGAAGCTAGAGTACACCAGATTTTCCTCCTTTTCCCCAATTTTTAATAACCGAGGAGCCGTGTGACAATTGTTACTTAATTGGTTATCTGTTAGTTACGTGCCAGTTCTCTGAATCTCAGTGAAGAATATCACATCCTTATCCTTAAACAGCTTGGGTATAAGTGACAATGATTTTGAGTCAGATCAGACAAGATTAAAGACACAAAAACTGGATAAATACGGAGGCTAAAATCATCAGCGCACCCTGCCATTTTTTTTTCTTTTTTCTTTCTTTTCTTTTTTCCCCCCTTTGTAGAAACAGAGTCCTCTTCTGTCACCCAGGCGGGAGTACAGTGGGCGATCTCGGCTCACTAAAACCTCCGCCTCCCGGGTTCAAGCAATTCCCCGCCTCACCCTCCTGAGTATCTGGGATTTCAGGCGCATGCTGCCTCACCTGGCTAATTTCTTTTGTATTTCAGTAGAGACAGGGTTTCACCGTGTTGTCTAGGCTGGTCTTGAACTCCTGAGCTCAGGCAATCTGCCCGCCTTGGCCTCTCAAAGTGCTAGGATTACAGGCGTGAGACAACGCGCCTAGCCCAGCGCCCCCTTTTTATTCTGTATACAACCTTGCTGTTGTCATATTTGTGGTTGAAATACGGCAGACGCAAATTACGACTTTATAGTAAGATGCTGAAGAATTCTGGCTTTTCAAACAACCTTTCCAAATGTGGAAAAGATTCTAAGTTGCATTACGGTTGCATTTTTCCTAGACTTTTAGGAATTAACTGCTTTATCTCTAAAATAAATATAATATGAATATTAGAGAAAATACACAACCACACTTCAAATTCTTCACAGAAGAATGTTCAGTGTCTAAAGATTATGGATCATTTCCAATTGCAACCGGAGCTCCTTCAAATGCTCATCTCAAAAATTCAGATAATTACAACAGAAACATCCTCTATCATTTGACAAAAGACAGTTTAAAACATTGGAAATTTGAGCAAGATAATGTCCAAAATATAGCTATATCTTCCTCTTAACATTTAAGAAAAAAAAATTAAACTAGGTCATAAAGAAGTCACGTGAATCCACATCATCTTTATTTCCTACAACAAACGTTTCTCTAACTTAAGGCATAAATTTATAGAGTTGGAAAGTCAATATGCAGGTGACAGATCCAAGAGAGATCCAAAAATGTAAATTGCCCATTTGAAAAACATTGCCGTGTAAATCTGTGGTTGACAATACAATATTACTTAATATATTTTATATGCCTAAACTCCTTCTTATTCACTGGCATGAAGAAATGTGTCTATTCACATTAAGCAAAAATGGTTGATTTGTTTTACTGGACACAGGGAACCATACAATCTAAATGTTTCTCCTTTCTTTGTCATACATTCTAGCAACACAACATTGTTTAGAGTACAACTGTAGTGAATTATTAATTGGGTGTTTGTTAATATGTGCATACTCCTTTCTAATAGTTTTTGCCCTGTTCTTATTGTTTGTGTTTAATATGCATGCAACATCAAATCAAATTTTACTGTAATTAAATAAAATGTAGCTCTTACATATAAAGATAAATAAGCATCACCTGTATTGGTGATTATAGCTAATTATTGACAATTTAAAATTAATTTGAAAACGTAGAGGTGTTATTCACAAAGGTGTAAATTTTTAGATATTATAGCAAAAATATTTCTTCTGTACAGAAGTATTTGAATACACCTAAGAGTCTGCAGAGGACTTAAAAGTGTATTTTCCATTTTAAGTAAAATCTTATGGCCTTTAAAAACTAAGATGTGAGTTATATTTTAACCCACCCTAAGTTAAACATATTGAAAGGCTCTATTGTAATCACATCTTCAAATGTATGTTATCTTCATTCTCATCTATGTTGAGCCCTTGACAACTATTTTTATCTTTTATATTGTTAAATCCAAATTATTCCACCTTAGTTGGCACTAAGTGTTTAAAGCAAATACAGTCTCGACATATAAAACTTGATGTGCAGTTTTAAAATCGTATATAGTACTTACCCATCCAAGTAGAATGTAACAGCAGCTGAGAAGCTGTCAAGGAGAAAAATGCCAGAAGGATTAATAAATCATATTGCTATAATATGATGATGAGAATTATAAACAGCCATGTAAAAATTAGGTCACTAGTAGTCAGCTGACTTGGCTTCTTTTAGTGGTGGTAGTAGAGGAGTGTATATTTATCTTTTGTTATGCCCCGGTAAGTAGCTGGCAAGCTTGCAATATATAAATATTATTTAAAGATGTTATGATTGGCTTGAATCCAGGAAATGTTCTCAGATTTACCATTAGCTATCAGAGATCTTAAATATTGCTAGAGAGGATTGAAGAGGCAAAGAAAAGCCACAAGTTAAAAAAAAGATATTAATAGTAAAACACTTGATAGGATTATTAGGAAATAAAGTATGCATACTTAATGATACAAAAATTTAAAAACAATAAAATCTACATGTTCACATAGTTCATAAGAAAGAGTGATTATTAAAGCATGTTATTGAAACAAAGGAAGAAGTAATCTAAAACAAGGGCTTACAGAATATTTTTAAAAACTTTTTAATATTTTCATTATTTCATATGTATGGAAATGATTGTTTATAATGTACTTCTATAATATTATATATGAAAAGATCTATGTTGTTATTCACTGCCATTACTTACAACTTTACACAAAAGTAGTGATATGACCACCAGAACAAAAAAAAGAAACAAACAAAAACTCACTTAATTTTCAATCCTCATGCAATTTAACTGAAGAAGCTTTTGAGAAGGCCAAGTAATAACTTAGTTGTGATGTACCAGATTTACTTTGGTGATTTAACAATGCTCATGCAATTAAGATTGTTTATTGATAAATAAATTTTATTCAGATAAAAGTTAACTATATTTATAAGATCATATTTCCACAGAAAAAGTCTATGAGGAGATATGTTTATGCAATAAATGAGAAAAGTTTTTAAATATCAATCCACTAAAATGATTCTACCTTGTATCACATAAATTAATAACCCTTGTTATGAACATAGATTTTAAAATATAGTCAAGAAGTAAGAAAATCAAGGTCATTTATAATTCTACCTTGTGGAGTTATTCATTATTAATATTTGAGTCTACATGCCTGTCTTCTTCCCATGTCTTATTGTAGAAATGTTGGCTATTAAAGAAAAACACAAAGATGTGTAAGACACAAAGATGTAAAAAATGAATATTTGGCTGGTCGCGGTGGCACACGCCTGTAATCTCAGCACTTTGGGAGTCTGAGGCTGGTGAATTACCTGAGGTCAGGGGTTTGAGACCAGCCTGGCCAAGATGGCAAAACCTCATCTCTAATGAAAATAAAAAATTAGCCTGGAATGGTGGTGAGCACCTGTAGTCCCAACTGCTTGGGAAGCTGAGGCAGGAGAATCGCTTGAACCCAGGAGGCGGAGGTTGCAGTGAGCCAAGATCTCATCACTGCCCTCCAGCCTGGGTGACAGAGTGAAACTCTGTCTCAAAAGAAATGAATATTTATTATACTCCCACTCACTACTATTGAGTTTGCTGCATATTATGCCACAATTTTTTCTTTTTACATACCAATGTGTTTTAACATTATCGTCTAGTGTACAAATATATGTGTAGATACCACTACATAATTATGAAAATACAGTGTTTTCTAACTTATTTTTTGTCTTAGCATTATATCCTAGATGCCTTTCAATATCAATTCAAATGCATCTACTTATTTAATGATTATATGCTTATAATAAAAGACTAAGAATAAATTAATTCACATGTAACTTTCTAGTAATAGAATAATTCTGTACTTAACTATAACTCTTGATAAATAAGGTTTTATAGTTAAAACATAACAAAGCTAAAGTGATTTTGTAAGAAAACACATAAAAGATTGTAAGGAGAATTGATGTTCCATGAGAATTTCAATGATAGATGCTATTACATTTGCTAGCAAAACAGGGTAAGTATAGACAAAAATCATTTAATTGTACATTTAAAATAAGTAGAAGAGTATCATTTAATTGTTTGTAACACAAAGGATAAATGCTTGAGGTGATGGATACCCCAGGTACCCTGGTGTGATTATTACGCATTGCCTGCCTGTATCAAAATATCTCATGTAACCCACAAAGATATACACCTCCTATGTATCCACAAAAATTTTAAAAAAATAAAAATTAAAAAAAGGAAATAAACTTTTATAACTAATAAAGCCAAGCACTTCCTTCACTGAAGGCAGGTGTAAAAGATTTGATTCTGAATAGAATAATGAATAATCATGAATAATGAATGAATTACTGAGAGATTAATTCTGAAGATTTTCCTAGGTTGATGCTAAGAACTGCTATAAGTTATTTACCAAAATTGAGAGGGCATTTGAAATTTATGAGCTATTTAAATGTTATTTAATTTTTATTTTAACTAAGTTATTTTTGTCAAATTTATATGCATATATATTAAATATAAGAACAAAAAATAACTGTGGAGACAATCAGTGTTAAAAGGATGATATGCATTTGAAGAATGGACACATTCTCATAACAAAAGTCCTGAAAAAATGTTGTACAACAGTTCAGCTAATATCTATGAAATCATTCCCCAAGATGGGAGTAGAGTATCTATTCCAGTTTTTTCTAAGGTGTTGACTTTTTAATGGGAGATTTAAAATGTTTATACAAACTTCGATTGCTTTTGTTCCTAATAGGCACCATCAGAAATAACATGCTTTATACTGTTCAAGACAAAGTTGTAAAAATAAATCACTTCTCATTTTTTTGATATTAATCATGGTATAGTTTCTTTTTAAAATCTTAGGTGATGGAAGAATAAATCATGTGCTGTAAATACCCTTTGAACCACAAGCATCGCAAATTGACATTACAGCAGGGATTTTTCTTCTTGACAGCTTATCGTAGGAGCCAAATAGCCCTAGATTTTCATTAAAGAAGAACGGAATAAATCTGGTCAAACATAAATAAAACAAAGTATTTGTTTATCACTGTAAATAAATCAGCTTGTAGATTGGATTCCATATAATGTTTATGCCAACTGCTACTTGATAGAGTAAAGTTAGCAGTAATTTTGCTGTTTTCAAAGGGCCAGAGAAAAGGGAATTTATCAAATTAAGAAACCGCACCTCGATTTGTCCTAAGGGTAGGAAATAAAAAGTAAACACAGGGATAAAGTCATATCATCTTTTTCAAGGCACAGATGAAAAAACATGTACAAATATGCTACAGAGTTATTTGATTAACAGCAAATGCTTCTGCCAATACAAATCTCAACGCTATAAGCTGTTGTTTTGTCAGTGTATTTGTAGGATAAAAGGAATCAGCTTGAACGTATTCTAAAATACCCCAGAAATAGTGTCTCTGTCTAAACATGTGATATATTGACATAAAAAGATCAGATGAGCAATTTTTAATACCATAAATTCATACAAAGAGCCAGAAAAAGAGCCAAGGATCTCCTGCTATTGCATAATTCAAAGATATCATTCATGTAAATTTCCAGTAAAATACTGTTGTGTTTTTGGAGTAGGAATTAAGTTCTGCACATGACTGTGGGTTAAAGAGGATATCAAAGTAAATATAAGACAATTTAAGGCAGAATCTAAATTAAGGATTATGATCTTCCTCTCCCATTTTAAAAATATTTTTATTATAACAGCTATTAACAAACTATTGTTATATAATAGATGTTGTGCTTACTCTTCAGATGTGTTCACTTTATTTAATCCTCCACAGTACTTCTATGAAGCAGCTATCATTAATGCCACTCTAGACATAAAAAACTGGTCACAGAGAGACAGTAATTTGCTTTTGGTCAACTAGCTAGTGAGTGTGAAAGGCAGCCGTGAAGTAAGATTATCTGATTCCAGTGGCTGTTCTTTTGATTCCTGTGTAGATGTCAAAATAACCCATTTGTATAGAACTTTTAGAATTCTTAAATAAATTTTAAGCCTGTTATCTCATTTTTCCCTTGTAACTATTATATTCAGTCTGTGGGGTGGTAGCTGTTCTGTATAATAGAGACACTAAAAATATGTCTGGTTTTTAGTAGAAGTTTTAGGAGTGATTAACTTCAGAGCTTATGATATTATCAACTGAAGATTCTACTGCAATTGCATCTCCCTTGCCTTCTGCCCAATCCAGCTTTTCTTACTCCCTTCACAGTGGTTTTCTCTGATAATATACCCAAATAAATTTCTTGCATGTTAATCCATATTTAAGAGTCTATTTCCAGGGACACTGACCTAAAATAGTAATTTTCAATATCAAGCCATTCTCTTGAGTCTTTTGTTGAATCATCTTAGTCTCTTTAAAATTCTTTTGCTCTTTTCTTATATTTTTTCAGTACCTTTGTTTATTGTTGTAACCTGCGAAGTGTATTTGCTTTTTAGTTATGTTATTCTGTTCCTATATTTGGAGGTTCCAGCTTGTGGCACTTTATTTCCTTAGGTATTTTGCGATTTTTCGTTAGTATAAATTTATATTTCTAAATTTTTGCTTGTGATAATTGCTTGTGGTGACTGAAGACAAGTTCTTCTGGGAAAAATAATTGCAATTGTTTCTGCTAGGTGCCTGGGGGCTATACCAACCTAGATGCACTTTAAACTGTAGTATTGCATTAAAGTTTTCACATCACACAATTTGAGGAAATTCAGGCTGCCATCCAACATAGAGGCTGTTTTTTTAGCTAGAAGCATTATTTTTCCCCCTCATTTAGGACTAGAAGTCAAGTTAGGTATAGCTCCTTATACAACCCTGAATGAGTGGATATTTATTCCTGTTTTACACTTACACGGAGGAGCTAGGCCATTTAGAGAGCCCAGGTTTATGCTGGGATTATGTTTTTGATTTTCTGTTTTCAATCACCACTGGACACTTTCTCCCTTTACCCTGTGCTTTGAAAATCTATGAAAACAAAAACTCAAGTTTACTAGAATGTGCAATGGCTTTCAAGGTGGAAACCAGTATCAGCAATCTGCTTGTCACTTTCATTTTATCCTTTAATTTATTTATGTCTTGGAATACTCTTTATTTTCTATTTAGTTCATCAATGCATTTGACTATTTTACTATGACAGTACCCAACCTTTTTGGCACCAGGGACTGGTTTCGTGGAAAACAATTTTTTCACAGACCAGGGGTGCAGGCATATGGTTTCAGGATGTTTCAAGTGCGTTACATTGGCTGCACACTTTCTTTCTATTATTATTATATTGTAATACATAATGAAATAATTATGTAACTCACCATAATGTAGAATCACTGAGAGCCCTCAGCTTCTTTTCCTGCCACTAGATAGTCCCATCTGGGGGTGATAGGAGACAGTGACAGATCATCAAGCATTAGATTCTCATAAGGCATTTGCAACCTATATCGCTTGCATGTGCAGTTCACAAGAGTTCGGACCCTAAGAGAATCTAATGCCAAGGCTGATCTCACAGGAGGCAGGGCTCAGGTGGTAATGCACTGATGGGGAGCAGCTGTAAATACAGATAAAGTTTCTCTTGCTCTCTGGCCACTCAGGTCCTGTTGCGTGGCCTGGTTCCTAACAGGCCATGGACTGGTATTGATCTGTGGCCCAGGGTTTGGAGACCCCTGTTTTGACATATTCAGCATTTATGTTTTGTTTATTTTCTCCAGGGAAAAAAAAAAAAAAGATGAGGAGATTAACCATTCTGCCGTACTGCAGAAAGGTAAGTTTCTCCCACTAATTGTCATCAAATAGTTTAATTTTTAATATGTGATCCTTTTCCCCCAGCGCAGCCAGTTGTAATTAAGTGAAAGTACAGAGCAGAGATGTGAACACTCTTGTTTTTTTTTTTTTTTTTTTTTTTCATTTTAGTAACAGCTCTGTTACTGACATAATAGACAAAAATTTGGAAGAATGAAAAATTAAATCACTCTTTCCCTCTCATTATAACTAAAGGATAATTACTCTATCCAGTATAGAGAAAGGTTGAAAAATGCATTAGAGAGCAATATTTAAAAGCTGGTGGGATCTAAGAAGAGGCCCTTTTCATCGTATTTTCTGCTATCATTGAGAAGTACATGAGATTTTGACAGAACCCACAGAATAGTTTGGAAATCTAAAAATAACGCATTTGCCCTTAAGTATTTTTGGAACTGTGTAAAGAATTATGCTTTTAGAATTCCCCTATAACCCAAAGAAAAGGGTTAAGATGTATTTTTGTTGCTAAAGAAGGGGAAGGCACAAGGCAGCCATAGCAAGTATCCTATGACCCCGGAGTAACAAGAGAGAGAGGAAAAAAATGTGGCTGAGAGAAAGCAAGCAGATGTTGAAATGGTCTGTGGTTGTAATAAGAAGACATTATAACAAAGAGTAGTGTAAAACGTATGTCAAGAAACCAGGTGGAAATACAGAAACCTCAAGAGATGCCAATGTGGTGGGTATGTGAGACATGATTGTACATCGCAATAGATGTCAGTATAGGACAATAGAAGGCTGATTCCCAGATGCCACACCATCTAATATAATTGTACCGTATGAACTTTCCATAAGTTAAACCAATCCAAAAAGCAAGGAAGAAAGGGGGGAGACAATTTTGATTTTACTGAATTAAAAACCGAAATACCTGAGAAACCTTTAAAGCCTCTGAATTTACTTGGAATTGATTCAGTTAATTTTTTCTGCCTCCAAGCCAAATGGGAATGCAGTTAGAAGACAATTCTGGTTATGAAAAATCTAATGAAATTAAAATAAAGAGAATTACATATTGTGTTCACTTGAATTTTATGAAATATGTATCCACTACACGTGGAGATCAAGAGGCTAGTCTCTCAAGAAAAATGTTGTGGTCAATTCTGTAAAATACTGCTGACAGCTAAGGTAGGATGGGAATATGTAGGATCTGGCAACAAATTAATAATTGGTGACATAGAATCAGAACTCTAGTGTGGCAAAATTAAATGAAAGTTGAGAAAGTTTAAGTTACATTTATAAAAAAGAAAATAAAACCTATTGTTAAAAGCTAGTTATGAAGGGAGATTGAAATAAAAAGACAAATTAAAAATAATAGCTAACAAGAGATATGAGGTCAAGACAAAGCATGCTACGTTTATTTAAGATTAGGGATACGAGGTCATATTTGATCAGAAGGAGACAGTGACAGAAATTAAGATGTTGAAGACTCAGGAACAAAAACAGCTAAAAACAATGGGAGTAGAGGGGAATGTATGTGCAGGGGCTGAACTTGAATTGGAGCAATGTGTCCTTCATTGTAATGGAAAGGGGCATAGTATGAGCTAAATACTTGTGCCTCCTCTCAAAATTCATGTATACAAATCCTAAGCCCTAGAGCCTTTGATAAGTAATTATGTCATCAGGTGGTGCTCACTAGAGTAAGATTAATAACCCCCATACAAAGAGACCCAAGAGAGTTTGCTTCCCCTCTCTCTGCCCTGTACCACATGAGGATACAAAAGAAGACCACCATCTGCAAATCAGGAAGAGTGCCCTCACCACAAACCAGATCTGTCAGAGCCTTGATCTTGGACTTTCCAGTCCCTGGAATTGTGAGAAATAAATGATTGTTGTTGAAGTCACTAAATATGTAGTATTTTATTATACAGTAGCCTGACCTGATGAGACAGAGAGGCAGCAGGTCAGTTCTTACATATGGTAGCAAAAAGATTATGTGGTTACCATCTGCTGTATTTGTTCTGGTAAGAAGTGAAATAATCTACTGAGATTAATAGAGGGAGGAAAGGAGTAGGAAAACATTTAAATAGTGTGTATAAGATGTTATTTAATTGTGGATCTTGGTCGAATAAACTTGCTGAAGAAACATGATTTTTTGTGTGTATTTTGGAAAGACCGATTGAGATTGAGATTGCTGAACATGAACTATAGAGAATCCATTCTACTGGAGGATGCTTTGCTATTCAGGGATTTTATCCAGGGTTTCCATCTTGCCTGATGAATGTGAGATTAGAACAAGGAAGTCAAGAATATTTTAAACACAGTAATAGTAAATATTATGCAAAAATGAAGAGAAGTTGTGTGTGAAGAAAGAGTGTGAAAGTGTTAGGGAGATGACTAATCCTGAGAGAGGTTCAGTGAGTTGAGCCTCTCCTTGTAGAAATTGTTTGTGATGATGGTAGCTGTTAAGGTGATGATTTCAGTTGATGAAACCATCAATGAGTTAAAAGAAGTAACTGGAAAATTTGTAAACACTCCACATCAGAAAGGAAAGGGGGAGGTAGGCACGGAAGCCAGACAGTTCAAATCTGATGGTTAAAGCTGAGCAGAAATAATTGCCTGGGAGGAGTGCAAGGAAGCAAGGGAGAATCATAATCATGAAGAATCTGTGATGGATAGATTTCTGTTTCATTTTGGGGTCAATGGAAGTATTTGTAAACATGGAAAAATGTGTCATTTCTTTGAATGGGCTGCCTTGTAAGAAGGCAGTCACAGGAAATATATTCAAATAAAGACAAAATATTAGTTATTTCACAAAGAAGTTATTTTGTATCTTGAGATACAAAAGATTAGATCATATAATCTTTGAAATCTCATCCTACTCCAAGATCTCTTCTGAAACTGACTGTTCATCCTCCCACCACCTACATGTTTTTCTCTTAAGTTCAGTTATTAGCAAAATCAACTACATCCTTAATCTCTTCCTTGAATGTCTGTCACACTGACTTGCTCTAACTTAAACCTGGTTGTTTTCCAATGATAACCTTTCTTCTGCATACTTTATATGTTTTTACTCAAAGTGGAGTAAGTGTCTTTTTGTATTCATCACCCTGAAGAGATATTCATACAATTATCTTTACCTTTTCTATAAAAAAGCCTCTCTCTGTTGCTGTCATCAAAAGTCTCCTTGCTTTGTTCTTTGATAATCTTAGTCCTTGACTTATTGTAACTCTCTCCAAAACTACTTCTATGGTAATGAATTCAAAGTTCAAGATCTAACTTCTCCATTCTTCTTCTCAATCATCTTGGTCCCCATTTTAACTCCAAAACTAACTTCTGTCATCATACCCATGACTTTACAGTAAGCCACACCGTTGGCTTACTAACAATTACTATTATCCTAACACCCAATTTCAAACATGTCTTATCATTTTCTATTTTTTCAGCTCAGTCCCTCTTAGAACCAAACTCCAAGAATCTTTTGAAGCCACTGAATCCGTACACTTTTCTTTATGTCTCCTTCCTCATCTAACATTCATACTTCCCTTATTATCCGGCTTAAATTTTATTGCTAATCACTATAAAATCACTTCCTTAATGCAACATTGTTTCCTATCATGTTTGTATAGTATATTAACTAAATCACCCCAACCATGATTGAAAACACTTCTCCACATACTATTCATCCGCACCTCCACCAGTGAACAAGCCTGCAGGGAAAACCAAACAACCAGGACTGACTCTACTTTAAGATTACGGGCACTAACTCACATTGTATTATTCTAGTTAATTCACTTTTTTACTGTACCTATTAGAACTCTTTTGTACTATGGCTTCTTGCCTCAAAATTATCCACTCTCTGCTGTGACCACTCTACTTCACAGAAGAGAGGAAATCATTTAAAAGACAAATTCTACAAACTGTCCCTTCACATCCACTTTCCCACATTTATACTTGAATATTCTAATTTATTTTATTAGCATGGACTAGACCGTAAGTAAATACAGTCCTTCTATTGTGTACATAACTTTATCCCTTTCCTTCTCATGGGCATTGCTCTAGTAATTTTCCCATCTCTCTCTTGAACCATGAAATATTGCCCATCAACTGGATCATGCCCATCAACATCAGGTTAGCTTGCAATTTTATTAAAAAAAAAAAAAAAAACTTCCAATTTTATGAAGACAAATTATTGTCCACTTTCTCTTCCAGCTATTATCTCATTTCTCTTCTATTTACAAAGTAAAACTCATTGAAATGGCTGCTAAGCTTGATTCCTTAAATATTTTTCTTCCTATTTTCTTTTGGGCCAACTATCATCAAATTTTTATCCCCACAGCTCCAGCATAACTGCTCATTTTGTTGTTAAGATTAGTTTCTACAGTATTAAGTCCGATGGTCAATTTTCAGTGATCACCTTTTTTGGCCTATCGAAAGCAATTGGCACCATTGATGAGTCTAGCAAACTAAAATATCTTTTTTTTTCTTTTTTTTTTTTTTAACTTGGCCTCTTTCCTAATAACACATAGGTCTGGTTTTCCTTCTATTTTGCTGACTGCTTTTCCTCAATCTACTTTTTTCTTAAATCATCTAGAAAACCCCTAAATTGTAAGCTACCTCAAGATTTAATCTTTGAACCCTATCTCTATATTGATTCTGCTAAGTGATTTCATCCAGTTTTGAAGACAAATTCCTTGCCAGTCCTGTTGCCTTTCAAATTTATGTCTCCAGCTCCTAATCCTTTCTGAGCTCCAAACTTACTTGCACAAGTACATGAGCTAGTTACGTAAAATTTAATAAGTCAAAAACAGAGAACTTCACATCCACCCCTAAAATTTCCTGTTTTGTCTTCACCAACACAGTCAATAGCAATTATTTCCTTCCAGTTGCCCAGTTTAAAAAAAAAATGAGCCTTCCATTAGTCTTTTATTTTTCTCTCACATACACAACTTCAGTAAAAACTACTAACACTTCTTTCAAAATATATCTCACCTATTCTTGCTTGTACACTAGTCCAAGTCATTACTGACTCTTACCTAATTTTTAAAATAAACTTCTACCTATTTCTCTGTTTTTTCCTTGCTTTTTCTTTTTCTTTTTAGTCTATTTTATAAAGAAGTCACAGTGACCCTGATTAAACTTAGGACAGATCACAATACCACTCTACTGAAAAGGCTTTACTTGATCACCATTTTCCTTTTCAAAGTGAATGCTAGAGTATTCTATTTGTTCTGTAAACTTACTTATAATCTGACTTTCTGCTCCTCATGGACCTCATCTACCACAACATTTGTCCTCAGTCATTGCCTACTCTGCCTTTATAATTTCAAAACTGCATTAAGGTCACACACCACCTGAAGGTCTTTGCTCTGGTTGTTCCCTTTTTCTGAATTCTCTTCTCACACATATTTGTATTTCCTTCCTATCTTAATTTTTTAAACTTTAAGTTCCAGGGTACATGTGCACAACGTGCAGGTTTGTTACATATGTATACATGTGCCATGTTGGTGTGCTGCACCCGTTAACTCGTCATTTAAATTAGGTATTTCTCCTAATGCTATCCCTCCCCATTCCCCCTGCCCCAAAACAGGCCCCGGTGTGTGATGTTCCCCATCCTGTGTCCAAGCGTTCTCATTGTTCAATTCCCACCTATGAGTGAGAACATGCGGTGTTTGGTTTTCTGTCCTTGCGATAGTTTGCTCAGAATGATGGTTTCCAGCTTCATGAGTTCATATCCATTATAGGGACATACTATGGCTGCATAGTATTCCATGGTGTATATGTGCCACATTTTCCTAATTCAGTCTATCATTGATGGACATTTGGGTTGGTTCCAAGTGTTTGCTATTGTGAATAGTGCCACAATAAACATATGTGTGTGTGTCTTCATAGCAGCATGATTTATAATCCTTTGAGTATATACCCAGTAATGGGATTGCTAGGTCAAATGGTATTTCTAGTTCTAGATCATTGAGGAATCAAGACACTGTCTTCCACAGCGGTTGAACTAGTTTACAGTCCCACCAACAGTGTAAAAGTGTTCCTATTTTTCCACATCCTCTCCAGCACCTGTTGTTTTCTGACTTTTTAATGATCGCCATTCTAACTGGTGTGAGATGATATCTCATTGTGGTTTTGATTTGCATTTCTTTGATGGCCAGTGATGATGAGCATTTTTTCATGTGTCTGTTGGCTGCATGAATGTCTTCTTTTGAGAAGTGTTTGTTCATGTCCTTTGCCCACTTTTTCATGGGATTGTTTGATTTTTTTCTTGCAAATTTGTTTAAGTTCTTTGTAGAATCTGGCTATTAGCCCTTTGTCAGATGGGTAGATTGTAAAAATTTTCTCCCATTCTGTAGGTTGCCTGTTCACTCCGATGGTAGTTTCTTTTGCTGTTCAGAAGCTCTTTAGTTTAATTAGATACCATTTGTCAATTTTGCTCAAAATCTCCTTCAGCTGATAAGCAACTTCAGCAAAGTCTCAGGATACAAAATCAATGTGCAAAAATCGCAAGCATTCCTATACACCGATAACAGACAAACAGAGAACCAAATCATGGGTGAACTCCCATTCACAATTGCTTCAAAGAGAATAAAATACCTAGGAATCCAACTTATAAGGGATGTGAAAGACTTCTTCAAGGAGAACTACAAACCACTGCTCAACGAAATAAAAGAGGACACAAATAAATGGAAGAACATTCCATGCTAATGGATAGGAAGAATCAGTATCATGAAAATAGCCATACTGCCCAAGGTAATTTATAGAGCCAATGCCATTCCCATCAAGCTATCAATGACTTTCTTCACAGAATTGAAAAAAACTACTTTAAAGTTCATATGGAACCAAAAAAAAAGAGCTCGCAATGCCAACACAATCCTAAGCAAAAAGAACAAAGCTGGAAGCATCACACTACCTGACTTCAAACTGTATTATAAGGCTACAGTAACCAAAACTGCATGGTACTGGTACCAAAACAGAGATATAGACCAATGGAACAGAACAGAACCCTCAAAAATAATACCACACATCTACAACTATCTGATCTTTGACAAACCTGACAGAAACAAGAAATGGGGAAAGGACTCCCTATTTAATACTTGCTGCTGGCAAGACTGGCTAGCCATATGTAGAAAGCCAAAACTGGATCCCTTCCTTACACCTTACACAAAAATTAATTCAAGATAGATTAAAGACTTAAATGTTAGACCTAAAACCATAAAAACCCTAGAAGAAAACATAGACAATACCATTCAGGACATAGGCACAGGCAAGGACTTCATGACTAAAATAGCAAAAGCAATGGCAACAAAAGCCATATCTTAATGTTTTAAATAATATTTTTAGAGAGGTATTCCAGCCTAACTATCCCAATTAAAAATTTTATTTTAATTCTTAGACTTAACATTTCCTTAACTTTTTAAAAAATGTTATCACTTGCTGTTATTCAATATATTGCATATTTTATATAGTTCCTTGGTTAATTTGTTTTCCTTCTAGAATAAATATCTTCAAAAAGGTGAGGATTTTTGCCTGCTTTGTTCAATAATGGATCCACAAAGCCAATACACAGAGCAGGTACTCAATTAATATTTGTTAGATGAATCATGCCATTCATTCCATTTTATAGTCAGTTTCAAGTATGAAATTCAATTTACATTCATCCAACTCTTATGAGGAGTATTTTACATATTGTTCAATTTTATTACTGCTTTTAGAAGTCGGCCTCTGTATCAATACAATTTCAGGACTGATTATTAATAGAAAATGTTAGGAATATGACACATATGTCTACGCATTTCAATTGTAAAAATAAAGTCCAAGACTGGGCTTATTAATTAGGACTTTGGAGTTGAATTTCCAAACTTGCCACAAAATTAGCTGGTCCTATGAATCTCTAAAACTGAAGAGGTTGACATAAAGTCCCTTTGATCTTTTTTTATGGTGTCCATGCTATTACTGGGAAAAAGCTCTTTTATCTTAAAATTTTATTAAATACCTATTTATAGCTATAGCAGAAAGGGACAAAAGGAAGATTTTTAGTGTAGTAAGCATTGAATAAATGCCATCAAATCATTGTCGTTAGAGTGTTCACTTTTATTTATTGTTGTCATTCTAATTTTTGTCTTATTACTCTCCTTAAGATGTGTAAAGCAGATTTTTAATTCTGCTATGCTGCCCTGTGCAAAAAAATAATAAATAAAATCTATGTTGTCATTGAGACAAAAGCCTTTTGGAAAGCAAACAAATAAGCTACAAATGATATAAACTTAACTGTAAAGCAAACATTTTTCAATGTTTGTAGTACCTGCCCTAAGGATATGCTGTTATAATTACAAGTTTGTATTTTATTCCCAGTTAAAGAGTAAACTTCCAAATTCAAATACATTTTTATTCAATTTTAAATTAAAATTTATATATTCAGATATAAATTAATTTTATTCATTTACTCTTTTAATAACATTCAAATTAAATAAGGCATGTATTTTCACTTAGGAAGAATATGTATATACAGCTAGCCCTCCATATACATGGGTTCTACAATCGTGGGTTCAACCAACTGCTGATGTAACATATTTGGGGGAGAAAAAGGATGGTTGCATTTGTACTGAACATGCACAGGCTTTTCTTATCATTATTCTTCAAACACTACAGAATAATAACAATTTACATAGTATTTACATTGGATTAGATATTGTAAGTAATCTAGAGATTATTTAAACTATAAATGAGGATATGTACAGGTTATATACAAATACTACAATATTTTATATAAGGAACTTGAGCATCTATGGATTTTGGTATCTGCCTGGTTGTCCTAGAACAAATCCCCCTTGGACACTGAGGAACAACTATTTGTGTGTGTGTACATGTGTATGTATATATATTTATTTATGTATGCACACACACACATACAGACACACACACACTCAAGTCCTAAGGAATATATATATACAGAATATATATATACACACACATATATATATGTTTCTTTAAATTGAGAGAGTCTATTTATAATATAATATTCCTTATGAGCTATTCATAGCTAAAAAGCTTCTCTAAGGATGCTGAGTACTCCATTTTTAACCCCAAGTCCGTAGCTGTTGCTGATTCACAATCATTATTTTTGAAATTACAAAGATACTTGAAACAAAATGTTCATTTTCATTTTAGCAAGAACACTTCATTATTTCAATCCTTTTCCAAATTCCTTGCAGACAATGTTGAAAGCTACGTTCTCTTTTTATGAGAACAATAGAATTAATTTTATTTCAGATTATTATGAGAAAGTGTGGAGTTTTAGAATCTTTTTTCTTTGAAAAAATACTACTTTTGTGATACTTCAAAAGCTGTAAAAATAATCATGGTCATAAAGATAGGATTCATTATATTTTTATAATGCTTTTGCTTTCTTCTGCAGATTTTGCTCAGTAGAAAATTTTAAAGCCAAATTGAAGAAAAGAATTTTGTAGAAGTGTGTTTATAACACTGAAAAAAAATTGAGAGACGAAATGTAAGCTTTTATTAACCAAGAAGATAATTGATGATGCATTTAATTAGAATATTAAATTAGAACAAATAAAAATAAGTATTTTTGAAATTTAATGCCACTTCTGATTTTGTTGTTTTTATGCATAAAACCATTTCTGCACAGTGCATCTTTTAGAGTTGTCTGTACAGTAGAATGTCAATGTATGTTTTAATAAGACTTCTATATTAAGTTTCTCAGAGTTCACAGGATTTCAGAAAAGCCTCAAAGTCTCCATGGCCTTCAAAAGAGCAATTCTCCTTGTAAAAGAAATATCAATCTGGTCTTATTCTTAATGACATTAAGTCTAAACAAGTAATTTAGGCACAAATGCTAGGGATTTGTGATTTGAATGCACACAGTTTTTAGTAAAAATTATTATATCCAATTTTTAAAAAGTAATTTTAACTTTTATATACAGAGAGTACATTTGCAGGTTTGTTACATGGGTATATGGTGTGATGTTGAGGTTTGGAATACAAATTCCGTCACTCAGGTAGTGAACATAGTATCTCATAGGTAGTTTTTGAACACACAGCCACCTCTCTTCCTCCCCTATCTAGTAGTCTGCACTATCTATTGCTTTCATCGTTATGTTCACGTGTACTCAATGTTTAGCTCCCGCTTATAAGTGAGAACATGCAGTACTTGGTTTTCTCTTCCTGATTTATTCGCTTAGGATTATGTTCTCCATACCCAAAAGAAAATAAATTGTTTTACCAAAAAGACACATACACTCGTATGTTCATCACAGTACTATTCACAATAGCAAAGACCTAAGTGCCCATCATTGGTGGATGGGATAAAAACAATTTAAAATAAAAGACATTTAAAATGGTTTTAGATTATGTTTTAAATTATTTGATTTTATTTTAGGTTGTTCCAGTTATCAAACATAGAAATTGTTGTATAATGTTTTTTATATGATCCTCTTTTGTCTTTTGAAGCTATAATGCATATTATTATGTTAAAATAACACACTGAATGTAGTAATTTGTCACTTTTTGCATAACAGTAACTAAACAAAAAAGTGGCTTAGAAATATTAATTTAAAAATTGGAAAACCAACATGTTTTGTTTGGTGGCATTTTATTTATCTGAAATGTAAGTAATGCTTGAAAATTGTTTTGTATAATTGGCAAGAGGCAAAATAAAATTTACTTTTAACTCAGAATACAAAATGACTACCCAGAATTAGTCTCTGACACTACACGTAGAAAGCACCCCCAAAGATTTCAGAAATGTAATGCAAGAATAGTTTTGATTGTGCACAATGATTCATCTTCCTCTTATTCCTTCCCAACTGCCTGAGATTTTCATGTCATCCAAGGACTCTTCCAATCCTGAGATGCTACTTTTGAATAGGATCTCCCTTTAGAATACTAAATATAATAAAGAACTATCATGAACAGTGGAGTTTAATTCTTCCATAGTTTTAGATCATATATTTAAAAGTAAACAAGTAAAACAGATTACAAAATTGTTTTCTGTATTGTATTTAAACAACATTATTTTCACATATTTGATTATTTACCTTTAATTTGTAAGGTTTATCTATTTAGACATTGAAAATTAATAAGGTAGAGTTAATCTATGGTTCTTTGTAGTCAATTTATATATTTATTCTTATTTCTGTGGTTTCTTGGGTCACCTTCTGGGCTTAGGGTTATCAAGGATTCCTGTTTCATATATTTTTTACCTCACACTGTACACTCCCTGATACAAGTTTCTGAAGACTACAAAAGCATAGTGAATATTTGCTGATTAACTAAAACTAACTGAGAATAAGTGTCTCTTTGCACTCCCTATTTGGTATATTGCATTGTTTGTAAAAATTCTTCCTTTTTCTCCAGTGCATGCTGCATGTTTGGTATTTGTAGCGTATACTTCCTTAATTGATTAATATTAAGCATGGCTCTTTGACTTGCTTTAACCATTAAAGAAAGGGCAGATGAAACTTCAGAGTTAACAAAAAGTTGCATTTATGTGTTTCTGCTTAATAGTGCCTTAAGAAATGTTGCACTTATGTGTTTCTGCTTCCACCTTGCTCCATGAGTATGACATGACTCAGTTAGCCATTTTTGCTGTAGTCAGATTACCAGAATGAATACATATGAACCAAACCCTGTGATCCAGTTTAGTCTGTTTAGCCTAAATGAGATTAGTGGACCTGAAGACTACTGAGATTAAATGAATAATTATTGAGCCATTGAGTTTCTAGAGGTTTGTTATGCAGCATTATCCTGGTAGAAAAATGGCAAACACTCCTTAGCATAGTAAATTAGTATATATTCAGAGTATTTTAATAGAATTGTAAATAAATATGAAAAGATAGAAACAACTTTAACATGTTATCAATAATAGCAAAAGAATACTAATATATCTTAAATCTTCCATCTTGATTAGTGTTCACAGGTGATTTGTTATTCCCAAACTAAACCTATTACACAGTATGGACATTTGCATAATATTTCAAAGAGCGAAATATGTAACACTTTCATTATTCCAAGAAAAATGTGTGTATGTATATATGTGTGTGTGTATGTGTGTATGTGTGTGTATGTGTGTGTATGCGTGTGTGTATGTATGTATATGTGTATATACATGTGTGTATGTGTATGTCTGTATGTATGTGTATGTGTGTATGCGTGTATGTGTGTATGTGTGTATGCATGTGTATATGTGTATGTGTGCGTCTGTGTGTGTGTGTGTGTGTGTATAGAAGTATCATTTTGGAGTCAGTCTCAGGTCACTCTTTGGCTTCCATTCAAACACAATAAGTACTGCAGAGTTAATATAAGCATTTCTTCACAAAGAACTAGGGAAATAGCCATACTGTGTAACTTAAAAATTTTTTTAACATTAGAGATAGGTTATATACAAAGAAAATATATTCTCAATTATATATTGTTGAAAATAGCAATGCATATTTCAGTGATTTAATAACTTATGGTACATATACATTTTATATTTTAAAAGATGATATATCCCAGGGGAAAATCAGCTTTCTCTTGAAGAGATTATTTTACACTTGATGTAAACATTTAGAAAGTATTGGCACAAAATAAGACATTTCAGCTTTCACATACGTTTTCTGGCTATGATAGATTTCTGGGTCCCTTAAGTTCCTGCTTTGCTAATTAGCCGGATAGTATGAAATAAAGACTCATAGGGATGAAAGCACAGAGAAAATAATGAATACATTTCCTTAATTTTACAGATTGTTAAATGAAGCCCAGATTTTTCCAGGTTCATGAATTTTATTAAACTGCAAATCAATATCCATCCCAGATACCTCACTAGTCTTCCATCTCTATAGGATTACTGCTCAGACAGCTGACTCCTGAAATACTACTCAGGCATTTGGAATTTGACAGGTGTAAAATTAAATTTACTTTTATTTTTCACAGTTAAATGTGGCTATCTTTTGTTCTTACTCAATTAAATTATTATTAAGTATTAAGTAGTATGAATGTTGGTATTAGCAGGAAAAAGTAGCACACTCAAAATGTAGTGATTTAGGGGACTTTAATGCAAGGGCAGTTTCAAAGTATGAGGGCAAGTTCAAAGAAACCAACAAGGCGTATGGAAGCACCCTGAGCTGAGCAACCGCAGGAGATAGGAATATTACTTGGCTTGAGGCAGTGGGAAGGAACATGTACTGAAATTTACAGCGGGCTGAAGCTGGTGCTGTAGCTACAATTACAGTGGAGTACTGCTCCACAAGGGCTTTAAAATTTGGTAGAGAAACTCAGCAAGGGCTAATTTATGGCCAGTCAGGGAGACAACCACGGAACTAAATAACTCAACTACTTTCTACTCTACCGTATTCTCTCCTGAGGATAGCTTCCATTACCCAGATTCAATAGGATGCTAAGGGAAAAAAAAAAAAAGATTGATAAAGACAGTAAAGGTTGGTCTTCTGGTGCCAAAGCAGGGTAAGGAAGAATAAACGGGGAACCTGGAAAGGTAAACAGAGTATATGTAGCACACTTGTACAGTGTTTCAAGAAAGAAACCGAAGAATCTTTCAAAATCTCTCCTCTTTCACTCCATCCAAGTTCATGGTACATTTTGGTTCATCTAAAACTCCAGTGGAACTCTGCCTCTCCGTGGATTAGTTTAATGGATTGAAGCAACCACTGGTGATAAATGCCAGCTCTCAGTACTTCTCATAATGAGGTAAAAAAAAAAAAATTACAAGTGATTTAGATTCTCCAATATTCATTATTCACTATTTCACAGTGCTTTATTATGAAACCCAGGACATTCTTAGCATAACAAATCCAGAGTTAGGAGTCTGTGAGTATGGATGTGGGTGTGTCTTTGTGGAACACACTCTGAGATTCTGTGTGGTAAAACTCTCCTTCATGTGTGTCACTTTAAAAATAGCTATACCACATCTGAGGCCCCTCCACCACAGTATAAACAATTTTATGACAATGATCCAAACCCAACAATTTAAAAAAACTGAAACGTAATAAGCTTAAAATGTGTGTTGGTTCTGGGGAAGAAGCTGAAGTGGCTTGTGGAAGAAGAACCATGATGCAAATCCATTCTGCATGCATCAGCCTGAAATTTCCTTAAGTACTCCTGGACAGTGAAGAGAATGTGCCTGAAGATAATTACTGAGCTGGAGAAATAGTAAGGCTGTTCACCCAACCTTCTCTTCCCTAGAGGGTAGTTAGAGCTACACCCTATGGGGCAGAGAGGAAAGGGTGTACCACCTGTGTTACACCTGTGTAAAATAAAGTTTTTGTTTTTTTTTTTTTAAATTAGACTCTTCACCATCTATTGAAAGACATTTCATCTTTTAAAATTACATGGAAGGTCTGGAATAACTAAATGATACCAAGAAAGGAATATATATTTAGATTCAAAATGGTCATGTAAATGAAGGAGTTTGCATCTGGAGAATGAACAAATTTCTGTGTAATCAAAGTATTTTTTACTTTGAAGAACTAAAGACACATTTGGTATAAATGAAGTACCAATTTCAGAAGATACTCACATACTTCTATGAATATAATTTTGACTTTGCATTTCTACTTCTTATTTTGGAGTTCAAACTTTACAATATAGTAGGCATGGGTTTTTACAGTGTGGTTAAGTTTCGAAGGAAGTTAAACAACAAGATAATAGTAACCCTTGGAAATAGAGGCAAAAATACATGAATGCTAGAAACATTGGCCTAGAAAACCAAACTTTTAGCATGATTTGCAACTGTTGAACGCTTAACTCAATGCCTATAAAAATTATGTTTAGATTAATGGTGCATGAATGAATGAATGAGTAAATCTGACTCCGTTAAAGTATCTTCTTTTTCATAAAACTACAAAAACTTAAACTGAGAGTCCCTGTCTCTGGTAAGAATTTGTGTCAGAATCAAGATATGGAATGACTAAATACCCCCATATGAATCAATAAAGATTTCTTTCAGTTGTAGAAATAGAAATTCAGCTTCAGGAACTTAAACCAAACAAAGATTTGAGGCGTTTGTTTTAATAAGGCAGAATTATGGAGCTGTCTATTTCTAAAAAAGGGAGCATCACCATTCTCTGAAGTGGTTTTTGCTCCAGCCTCGATGAGGATTATTGCTGGAGTTTGTTCTTCTAGCACATTTCATCTCCTCTCATTCACTCTGCTCACAGAAAGCTAGCATCCACATTTTCCAGTGGGTAGTCAAGGCAATGAAATTCTCTTAGTGCTGGCCAAATCTCTCATGCTCTCTTAGACTTTCCTATTCAAGGCAGAACAAGCACTTGTGGTATTGTCTGTCGATTTTCATTTCTTCTAACCCATTCTCCACAAGGCAGCTAGAAGGATCCTTTTAAAGCAGAAATGTTGTTGCGTTTAATCTCTGTTTAAAACCCTTTAGGGGCCCAGGGACCTTAAAACCCTTTAAATGCCTCTGAAGACAGCTCAAATGTCCTGATTTATCCTCCAAGGCTTTTGGTGATCTGTTATTTATGTTGCTCAGGAGCAACATAAATTATAATTTATGCTATTTATGTTGCTCAGAAGACCACAATTATAATTTAAGGGTGGGAAAATTACCCACTGTACTGGACTACCCCTGTAATGAAATCTCACACTCACTAAATCTTGGTAATACTGCTTACGTGTCATTCTGACATAAAAACATCTCCAGAAACCCCCAAATGTTCCTGAGAAGGCTGGAGAACCTGTTCAGTTAGGACTATTTCTCACTGAAATACTGAACTTCAAATACAGCGAATTACTCACAGTTCACTTAACAAACAGCAATAATCATTTTCTCTTACCTCTGATCCTTCTACATGCTCCTCACTCTTCTCTTCTGGAACAGTCCTTCATCTCCATAGACCTGACTAATTATAGGAAGATCAACCAATATCATCTTAGGTATCTTCTCTGTGCCCCCTCCAAATATAGGTAACGACTCCTTCTGAGTTGCTGTAGAGACACCTTATACTCACCCTGGATGTGATAATTTAACAAAATACCATGATCTAATTACTGGTTTGTTTCACTTGCCACATTTAAAGCCATTTGAAAGCAAAAATATTGTCCTATTCAGAATTGTGTTCTCAGTTTCCATCCTCTGATGTACTTACCAGGTAATGACTCATACTAGGTGCTTAAATATAAATGAAGTGATGAGGGTGGCACTAAACTGGGAACCTGATGAACTGAGTTTGAATCTGTACTTCAATACTGCTTGTGTGATCTTGGATAAATCTCTGATAAACTCAGAGCATCCTCCGGTGCTCCCTATCCTGCAGGATTTCAGTAAGGATTAAATGAGTTAATGTATGTAAAATCTCTTTAAACACTGATTTACACTTAAAATCATTTCCAATTCAAACTATAATTTTCAAAATGTTAGTAGAAATGCCATTGAGCCATAAGTTGCATTTTCCTAAATGGCTTACAAACTTTCTGGACTGTGCAACTTGTAAGAGAATTTAAATCGCTGTCCAACTAGGTGTGTAATTCAAAACAATTACTCAATTCAACTATTTAATCAGCCTGTACTTGTGTGGAGGTTGTTTAAATTCATATTAAACTAGCTACTCACGAATAATTTCACAATTATTTCTCTTTAAAATTGTATTTTCTCTAAGTCCTCTAAAATTTTGTCACAAATTAGATGAAACATAGCTAAATTATGAAAAACACAATAGCTTATGGACAGCTATATGCTAACAAATGTTTTAGGGCAATGCTCTTTTTCTTTTTCAGAGCAAATTTCACTATAATTTTCTCTTAATTAATATAATTGATAACAGCTGTAGAGATAGCTGGCATTCTAAAGATGCAGATATGTCTTTTGCTGTCTAAAGTAAAATTAAAAACTGCCAGTAGTCTTTTATGTTCATTGGTAGCTGGAAGGAAATTAAAAAAAAAAAAAGCTAGTAATAACTTGCTGATACGTTCAATTTGAAAGACTATAGACCTGGGCTGCACATATGAGGAAGGAAAGGCACAAAGTACTGTGACAAATGCAGAAGAGAAACTATCCACACAATGAATGTGGGATGCTAAAGTCTTTAACAGTTAGCTCTGTATCACATAAGTTACCCATCACAATTAATGCCAAGAGAGTTAATTTGATTAGCATCAATACTAAATTTATAAGCAAACAGGAACCAAGCCCTGTATTACTCACTGCATTATTATTTATCAATTTATCAGTGGATATTTGATTAGAGAGATGTAAATATGTGCAAAATTCCTTTGACCAAGCCATGTGTAACTCAAAGAAAAAGTGCTAAGCTTTGACCTATTAATAGGCTAAAGAGTCATACTAAGTAATTGACTACTAGGCACACTAATCTAGTCATTAGGACAGTGTCATCAACTCATTTTCATATAATATCGACAATTAGAACTGTAACAAACAGTCTAATTGTATAATTACTTTAAAATCTGCCTCTGGCCTCTGAATAATATCAAGAATTTATGATTATAGGAACTGGAAGCCTGTCAAAGAGACAGAAATTAAACATTTTATTTCCAAGTCTACTCCTCAATGAAAGTTGAATCTCTAAGAATTTTGGCTCATGTACCTAACACACCAACCTATTCAAGGATAATTGATTTTAACATTTAGGAATTACATGATGAAAATACTACATGAGGTCAAGAGCTATGTATAAGAAGAAGAGGGGGAGCCCCAAGAACAAAACTGGAGGCCATGCTGAATTTTAGAAATCAGAGTAGGAGAATGAGTAGTCAGGGTCAGAAATATAGAGTGTGTAACATCATGTAAAGCAAAGAAACATATCAGAGGGAGATGGTAATCAATAATGACTATCTATAGAGACTTTAACTGGTATAAGATGTGAATTTGACTATCTTGCTAGAGTTGGATATTTTTTAAACAATTATAAGGTCATATCTTAACAAAATTATCAAGAAATAAAGAAAATTTTAAAATGTAGTATATTAGTAGATAATTCAGCCAAAGAAACTAGTAGGTGTTCACAATAGTTATTAATATTTAAAAGTGTTGAGTGCTTAATTTTAAATTTAAGCTGAAAGGAATATATTTTCCTTTAACCTTTTTTTTTTTTTTTCAATTACATCCAAGCTTATTTAAAAATTAGCTGACACATTGTTTTCTTTTTTTCTACCCACGCATTCTGGTACTCACCCCCTCTCGTTTACATATCGCAAACCTGCCTAAACTACTCTTATTGCAGCAATAATCTTCTAGTCAGCAAAAATAGCTGCAAACAAACATGTTTAAAGTAATGTTAAGAGTAATCGGACGTATTTGAATAGTGGTTTTTCTCAGTAGTCAAATATTTATTTGCTAACTTTCCATTCTTCTAAATAATATATGCACTTTAAATATTTTATTTAATATTTAGTATTATATAGAAATAAATTAAGACAATATGCAACCTCTAGAGTACTTTAACAGATGACCAGTCCTGTGTCTTGTTAATTGTATTATATTGAATTAATTTACATAAAATACATAGAAACTTTTGCTTCTGCAGGATTTCTAATGTAAACCCTATACCTTCATTCAATTATTTTATAAAGAAATAGTATCTGTCATTGAATGTAATGTACTACCTCTTACTTTGATATGATTTTTCCTTTTAAAAGGCAATTCATTGCTCTCAAAAAATTATAAAATTGGTAACAAAGAGAAAGAAAACGAAACAATGTATCAGATTTTAAAACGTTCTCTTAATTTTTAAAAATGTCACTTTTACAACTTTCCTCCCCCTAATAAATACTTAAAAATAAATCTGGCTTTTATATTAAACATCTTAGTTCTAAGTAGATGAAAAACATTGCATCAGATGGCAAAGAATGCTGCCAGTTTCGGAGATTGTGCAGTGCGAAAATAAAAACTTATGACTATCACTGCATAAATTTTAATAACTTCTACCTATTTGAGGGAAGGATTTTCTTCAGTAATAATAGAGTCCCATTTAGCTGTAGCACATATTCTAATTGATGTCAGTAGCCAAATTACATGTATGTTAATAGGCACTGAGAATATAGATTTGCCTGGGTTGAATGGGGAGGATTAAGGTTTATTCAGTTTGATTATAGGAGCAACTTTGGTCATCTTGAATCTCTAAAAGAATATCTCGCATATGGTTTGAGCACAGTAGGAATCAATGTATTTGTTGGATTGTTGATTTCATCTTCTTAGTTCCCATGTGAGTAAACTGAAATGAGGTGTATGTTGTCAAAATTTAGACAAATGGGAAGTAGGCTTCTTGAGAAGAGTCTATTGAGAGAGAGAAGAAATAATTTGGTTTAAGTAAGCCTCTAGTAACTTTATTCAAATGTGGCCAATCTTTTCACAAGAGCTAAAGTGGAATATCAAAGACAGGAACATATGTCCAAGGAAGGTTATAGCTCAGCTGAAAAAGCTAAAACTACCAATCACTCTTATCAGAAAAGTCCCTACATAGATGAGGCTGAATTCAGCCTGAAGACTTGTTCTTGTTTGTACTGTATGGTGTCTTAAAAGTGAACTTGAATATCATTAGTCACGAGCTATGCTTTCTACCCACTATTCCCAATTATTTTGAACTAGATCTGCTTTACTTTTATTGTTTTTTGACTGACCTCCAAGGCATTTGAGTGTGAGATGCTTGCCTAGGCAAACAAATAAAAATACAACCAAACAAACTTGTCCATGTTAGTCTTTCAGTTTTACCCAGAAAAAGATTGCAGATAACAATTCAAGTAAAAATATATTTGGGAAGATATTATAGTAAAGTCTACTAAGGAAATAAGAAAGAAATACAAGAGAAAAAGACAGGTAATACAGGTTGTGTTGTTTTGCTAGTTACTAATGTAGGCAACTTGACCTCAATTCTCTGGGGAGCTTTGCAAGTAGATATGGAACAAGGACATCCGAACCTAAAGATAAAAGAGGTGGTATATATTTTTTCACCAACTCTAGTCAACAATTGTTGAAGGCTAATAGGGCAGGGTTGGAAGGAATTAATTTTCATAAACTTCAGGCCAGATATGTATGCTAGATTTTAACAGTTAGAAATGAACCTCAATGGTAAACTTTAAGGAATATGGCCTGGCCAGCCAGCATCTATGAGAACTCGTGTTTGTTTAAAGTGCTGTGAAAGGGTTGTAAGTTACCTCAATATTTCATACCATAAGAACTTTGCACATCAAAAACCAAGGGGATGAGAACACAGTAAGCACATCTTACTGATTAGGAACTTAGAACACCAGTGCCAGGAGAGGAACCAATGGAGGGAATAGGTTCATCACTGGTTTGAAAAACAGTTCCAACAAAATCCACTGGTATGCAAAATGTCCAGGTAGACAATCTACTAGATAACATTCACTGAGGGACATTCTAGAAACTTAAGTTATTGCAGTGTTTCAGTTACAACACACTAAAGCTATCCAAAAAAATAAAGAGTCATGTGGTTGTAGAGATTTTCTTGTCCTCTACATTTTTTCTTGATTTCTTATGTCTATCAATTTGTGAGAATACTGTTGTACTTTAATGAATATTAACCAGGTAAGTGTGCAGATGTAGAAAAATCCAATATCCTATGAAGATGTAAACTTAGAACAAAATCGAAGAAGATTAAGAATAGGTAAAAACTATTGAAATTTTGGCTTTTCCTTCCCACTCTCTGAATCCAGCCCCTGCACTCAGCTAAGTAATGGACATCTCAAGACAGACTAGCTTTGAATTTAAAGTGACTTATATTTATATCCTGAGTTTCTTATTTCTACCACTCTAATTAATAACTTTAGCATAACTGCTATTTTCCATGAACTTCTTTATAGAAATACAAATTACAAATGGTAGTGTCTTAGAAAATTCAAAACACATTGCTTAATTTACTGATGATTTGTAGTAAATTATACCATGTCAATAAGCAAATTAAAGCCTTAAGAAAGACAAAATATCAACACAAGCCTATGCTCCTTCAGATTTTGTTATGTAAATTGCTATAAAATGTGAGAATACTATTATAATAAGGAAATAGAGTATATTGCAAAATTAGGCTTATAAAATCTCAAAAGTTTTCTTAGGACCAGGTTTAATTCAGCATTTAACTGATGTAAACCACATATTCAATACATGTTTTAAGATATGAAGAATAAATGTTATTTATTTTATTTTCATATGTCTTGGAGCAAGATGAGACACAGAGACTTATAAAAACATATCAAATATAATAATGATGTATCACCAGATTGAATGAGATAATTAAATTGTAATGATCGCCAAGTAAAAGCCGTTATGTATTTTATATAGAAAAGTTACTTCGTACCCTAAAGAGATATTTTTGGCCTGTTGCACTTACAATTTGTCTCTGTGAGATAAAGCTTATATTGTTGAGTTAATTCAATCCTGTGTCTAGTGTTCAATCATTCAGTTAGTGACATTTAGTCTCATGAATGTTTCACAGTTTATTAGATTAGGAATTTTAAACATAAAATTTCATAAAAAGTGAATACATACACAAATACCACACTCTCTTGATTATTTCAGTTTTAAAATGGCTTAAAATAAGATAACACTAATCCTCTAGTGTTGTCTAGAGTAGTCAAAGCAAGCAAGTTGCCACTAATAACTGCCTTGGCTATTCTAGGTCTTTTAGATTTTCATTAATAGTTCTAGAATTAGCTTGTCAATTTCCATAAAATTCCTTTGTGAGAACTGTGATTAGAACACATGAATGAATTTATAGATTCATTTCATTTAGTGAATATCAATATTTTAACAATATTTAATCTTCCAACACATCAACATAGGCTATCTCTCAATTTATTTAGTTTTTCCTTAATTTCTTTCAGCATTCAGGATAGACAAATAGTTAAGATAGAATGACCATTAAAGATAACAGAATAGAAAGTCCAGCAGTAGACCCTCGCATATCTAGACAACAGATTTTTGACAAAGGTATGAAGGCACTTCATTGAACAAATATACCCTTTTTAAATATCTTGCTGGAAAAATTAATTGCCCATCCATATGCAAAAAGTAAAACTTCATTTCATACTTCTCACCATACACAAAAATTTATTTCAAATGGATCATAGAACTAAATGTCAAACCTGAAACAATAAAACTTCTGGAGGAAACACGGGAAAGAACTTCTATAACCTTGAGTTAGACAAAGATTTCATAAATACAATGCCAGAAGCATGATTTACAAAGACCAAATTTATAAACTTGACTTCTTTAATATTAAAATTTTTGACTTACAAAAGACAATGTTGAGAGACTGAAAAGTCACGGAATGGGAGGCTATTTCAAAGGATATATCTGATAAAGGACTTGTGAAATATATAGATATAAAGGACTTTCAAACTTCAATATTAAAAGAAAACCTCAATTTAAAAGGTAGGCAAAGGTTTGAACACTTTAGAAAAAGATATGAATAGAAAATAAGTGGATGAAAAGATGCTTGATATCATTAGTCATTAAGAAAATGCATTAAACCACAGAGAGAAAGTACTATAAACTTCTGCCTAAGATTTAAAAAGTTTGACCATTTTAAGTGTTGGAAAGAATGTGAAGCAACTGGACCATCATATACTGTTAGTGTGGATGTAAAAATCACACAACTTTGGAGAATAATTTGACAGTTTAAAAAATGTAAACAAATAATTACTACTCTTAAATATTTACGCGAGGACATTGAAAGCGTATTCATATAGAGAGACTTGTATGTAAACATTCACAGAAGTTCTTCTTATAATAGCCCTGAACCAAAACAACCAAAATTTGCATTAGCAGATGAATGAATAAAGAATTTGTGGTATTTCCATGCAATGGGATTTGACTCCTCAGAAAAATATAATGGATTCTTGTTTTATGCAATAGCATAAATAAATCTCAAAATAATTGTATTCGGTAAAAGAAGATGGATCAAAAGAGCATGTACTCGATAATGTCATATAGAAATTCTAGAAAAGGCAAATTGATCTTTAGACAAACAGCAGATAAGTGGTTGCTAGCAAGCAGGAGTGAAGGGAGAGAAGGATTGCATAGGGGCATTACAAATAGGGGTGAGATACATATTCATTATCTTGATTGTGATGTTAGATTTATGGGTGTATACATATGGCAAAACTAATCAAATTGTAGACTTTAAATATGTTTAGCAATATTATAGCTCAATTATACCTCAACAAAGCTGTTTAAAAGATGAATGCACACAATCAGAATGGCAATTTTGTAAAGGGACATGAAAAATAAAACTGGCACATGGATTGCAGCCTGAGAAGCAGATATTTTTTCCCTGAAAATAGTCTATTTAGGAAACCAAATAACTATATTTATTGTAGAGTAAGAAGTCAGAACAAGAAAAAATAGACAAATTGTATAATGGAATTAGGCTATGTATTATCAATATATCCATCTCTGTTTTAGGGTAGACTTTAACAGATATTAAAAAAAATAGTGATGTTTTGATCAAACTTTCTGTCCACTGGACAGTGCTGAGAAGAGTTTCGTCAATATTTTCCTCTGTGACTCGCGCTCTTTGCTTCCATGATGGTCTGAAAAATAATGGTCATTTTTTTCCTTTACCTATGTTAATGTATCCAATAAGACTTTAGTTTTTCATTCATGGTGAGTCTCTCAAATAATTTCTATACAACACAGTGATGACTAGTTATATATATATATAAAATCAACCTGGTTACGCTATAGTAGTCAATAATTTAATAAAATACTAATCTGAAAGTTGCTGTGAAGGCATTGTGCAGATGTGGCGAAAACCTACAATCAGTTGACTTTAAAATTGTTTTAGTAAAGCAGATTACTTTCAATAATGTGGATGGCCTCATGCAATCACTGAAAGCCTGAAGAGTAAATATGAGTTTCCTGGACAATTAATTCTGCTTCAGATCTATAACATCATTCCTGCATGAGGTTTCTGCTGAATGGCTTGCCTCATAAATTTTGGAGTTGTTAGCCCCACAACCGTATGAGCCGCCTGCTTACAATCAATATTGTAATATGTCTATATCTACATCAACATTTCTATATATCTGTATTATGTTGATTATGGTTTTCTGGAGAATCCTGATTGATAACATTAGTAATATAATATGCACGATTTCACAGATTTACTATGCAGAGAAATATCATTCCTGATTTCCTGAACTGTGACACTCTAATTTTCTCACTCCAAAGCTAGTAACATTTTAATTAACACTTAGTGAACTATTTTCTTTGCCTTTCTTTCTTTCTTTCTTTCTTTCTTTCTTTCTTTCTTTCTTTCTTTCTTTCTTTCTTTCTTTCTTTCTTTCTTTCTTTCTTTTTCTTTCTTTCTTTCTCTTTCTCTCTTTCTCTCTTTCTTTCTCTCTCTCTTTCTTTCTCTCTTTCTCTCTTTCTTTCTTTCTCTCTTTCTTTCTTTTCTCTTTCTTCTTTCCTTTCTTTCTTTTCTTTTTCCTTCCTTCCTTCCTTTCTTCCTTCTTTCTTTCTTTCTTTCTTTCTTTCTTTCTTTCTTTCTTTCTTTCTTTCCTTCCTTCTTTCCTTTCTTTCTTTCTTTTCTTTCCTTTCTTTTTTCTTTCTTTCTCTCTCTTTTTTTCTTTCTCTCGCTCTTTCTCCTTCCTTCCTTCCTTCCTTCCTTCCTTCCTTCCTTCCTTCCTTCCTTCCTTCCTTCCTTCCTTCCTTTTTTTTTCAGGGTCTCACTCTGGTTACCCAGGCTGGAGTGCAGTGGTGCCATCACTGGTCACAACAGCCTCAACCTCCCTGGCTCAGGTGACTCTCTGGCCACACCCTCTGAGTAGCTTGGACTAAGGGCATTTGCCACCATGCCCTGCTAGGTTTTTTGTAGTTTTTGTAGAGATGCGGTTTCATCATGTTGCCCAGTTTAGCCACAAACGCCTGGACTCAAGCAATTGGCCAGCTTTGGGCTCCCAAAGTGTTGGAGCTACAGACGTGAGCCACTGTGCCAGGTCTAGTAAACTATTTTCGTGATTATAATCATAATCAGTAATATTTTAAAATATATTTATAATTTTAATTGTTTTTAATGTTTTATTTCATCTTATCTTAAAATATATGTATTAGTCAGTTTGGGTTGCCATAATATAATACCATAGGCTGGGCAGTTTAAACACAGAAATTTATTTCTCACAGTTCCAGAGGCCAGAAGTCAAAGATCAAGGCTGGCCATTGTTTCAAAGTGTTCTCGTTGGAGCTTATGAATAGCCACCTTCTTTCTGTGTGTTCACAAGGTTTTTCCTTGGTGAGTTCACACAGAGAGAGACAGCAGGATCAAGCTCTCTGGTATCCCTTCTTATAAAGGAACTGATCACATCATGTGAGTCCCACTTACATGACCTCATCTAACCATAGTTACCAGCCAAAGGCCTCTGTCTTCTAATATCATTACATAGGGAATTAGGCCTGCAACATAGGATTTTCTTTTTGAGTTGGGGGCATAATTCAATCCACAGCGATATGCTCCCCTCTAAATAACACTAATAACTGATTTTCCTTGGAATTCTACATTTCTTAAAATAGTCTTGCATATTTTGTCTCATTTAATTTTAACAGCTGCTGTATCAAGTATAAACTGAATAGCATATCACTATATTTCATAGGAGGGAAATAAACTAAAACTAAAAAGTTACATGACTTCCAGCACAACTGTCATAGCAGAAACAGGAACTATTTCTTTCTAAGTTGGTGCACTATTCTTATTTTTCCACAACACATTCCCTAACAACATCTTCGAATTCATAAAACGATGATATATCTGTATGGAGTACATAGTATAAGGGCAGGTGCAACATAAGGTCCTTGGTTCTGGCATGTCTACTGACTTTGCCCTCAAAACCCTGAAGATAACTTCCTAAATCTAAGCAGCAGCTAGGTTTCCAATGGGAGAAAAAGTTACTTTACTTCAAATTTATAACATAATCATAATAAGCCTTTCTCAAATCAAATTAAATTATATTAAAATTGTTACTGTTTATTTAAAAGTTAGAATATATCTTTAAAATTCTATATAAATTACAGCCATAAAAAAATGATGAGTCTATGTCCTTTGCAGGGACATGGATGAAGCTAGAAACCATCATTCTCAGCAAACTATCACTAGAACAGAAAACCAAACACCGCATGTTCTCACGCATAAGTGGGAGTAGAACAATGAGAACACATGGATAAAGGAAGGGGAACATCACACACCGGGGCCTATTGGGAGTTGGGGGACTAGGGGAGGGATAACATTAGGAGAAAGACCTAATGTAGGTGACAGGTTGATGGGTACAGCAAACCATCATGCCACGTGTATACCTATGTAACAAAGCTGCACGTTCTGCACACATACGCCAGAACTGAAAGTATAATACAAAAAATTCTATATCAATTACTATATTAAAAATATCTGAAAACGTACTTGGTGCATTGAATTAAGTAGCATATATTTTTTCACCTGAAGTAAAGACAATACTGTAAAGCAGAGATGTGTGTGTGTAAATGCTGGGGTCTGGATTTGTATTCACTTCATCCATTTCTCCCTGAGACATCCCCATGGAAAGCTTAGTTTTTTCATGCTACCTGAGTGATTTGAAAATGTTTGTTCCAGGTGATACCTGCATAGAGTTTAATATTTTCAATATGTGGATTTTTGTTCTTCTTAGAATAGATATTTATGCTTAAAAATGTAAAGGGTTGTCACAATGGGACTATACGCCTACCACAGTAGAGACAGCTCCCAACAATACAGAACCCTAGATTTGTGCCTTCCCACTGACTTTAACCTCAAGGCACTGAAAGATAACTGTTTTGTCTAACAGTAAGTAGTAATTCAGTTTCCAGTTCAGCTAAAACCGTAGCCTCACCTCAATTTTAACAGTTGAACCAATGGATATCACATATAGTACCCCGAGGGTGAGCTGAAAAAGTAAGTCAGGAAATGTCTTTCTCTAACAGATTCTTTTCAAAATTGTCCAAAGAACATATTATATTGAGCACAATCCATGGGACGCTTTACATTTTTCTTATGATAGGTGACAGAGCTGTTGATTGAGATCTTATATCATGAGCTTCTACTGAAACTCAACAAACTGCATTTCAATTACCCAAAGTTCCTTTGGCCTTACACTGGTGTCACAAAAATAAATTGCTATAAAATTTGCAATCATATACCAGTAAAGGTTTTACTAGACCAAGCTGGCAGGTTACCACAGAAGCACATATTTGGATAAAGATGAATCAAAAGAATTTTGATAAGCTGCAAAATGTTAGAAAATAAAGCTAGGGAGCATATTTTTATGTCTGAATCCTTTAAAAAAATCCCTGACATTGTTTAGTTTTTACTTAGCACAATTCTTAGGTACAATTCTTATTACTGCATGTTTTTATTAACTCATTAAGTCCTTGCCTAACTTTATGAGAAAAATACATTTATGACTTTTCTCTTCCCTTTATAGATAAGAACACTAAGGCACAAAACACTTAGCAAATTTCTTATATTATTCAGGTAAGTGCCAAAATAAAAATTCAAACACAGTCACTCTGGCTTCATAGGTTTCTGCATATAACCATATTCATATTGAAATGAATATAGTGAGTCATGAATGAAAAAGTTGAATTATATTAAAATTTATATATGGTAGTTATTTTATTATGCAAAATTGGTAACTCTAAGGAACACCTCACAAACGTCCACAAACACATATATGGAGTAAAACATGCTGTTTTGATACATGGATGCATTGTGTAATGATCGAATTGGGTCAATTAGAGTATTCATCACCTTGAACATTTTTCATTTTATTTATTTATACTAGAACATTAAAAACCTCTCTTCTGCCTATTTTGAAATATATACTACATTATTGTTAACTCTACTCATCCTACTATTCAACAGAACATCACAGGCTATTCTTCCTATCTAACTCTAGCTTTGCACCTGTTGACAATCTCTCATCATCCTCCCTCCCCACTCTCTTCCCTACCTCTGGTAACTACTGTTATTTTGTCTACTTCTATGAGAACAACTTTTAGATTCTACATGTGAGTAAGATCATGCGGTATTTGTCTTTCTGTGCCTAGCTTATTTAATGTAACTTAAATGGCCTTAAGTTTCATTCATGATGCTGTAACTGTCATAATTTCATTATTTTGATGGCTGAATAGTATTCCATTGTGTACATATACCATGGTGTTTTTTATCCACTCATTTGTGGATACATATCCTTTGGATACATATCAAATTGTATGACTGCTGGATCACACTGTAGTTCTACTTTTAATTATCTGAGGAACCTCCTTACTGTTTTACAGAATAGTTGTACTAATTTAGATTCCCACCAGAAGTACATAAAGTTCCCTTTTCTCCACATCCTTACTAACACTTGCTATCTTTCATTTTTGAATAGTAGCTATTATTACTGGAGTAAGGTTATATCTCATTTTAGTTTGATTTGCATTCCCCTGATGATTAGTGATCATGTTTTCTTATATCCATGTGTATTTCTTCTTCAGAGAAATATCTATTCAGGTATTTTGCTCATTAAAAAACAGTTTTTTTGTATGTGTGTTGCTGTTGAATTATTTAACTTCCTTATATATTGAATGTTAATATTTTATCAAATGTAGGGTTTGCAAATATATTCTTTCATTCTGTAGGTTGTCTCTTTTCTCTGTTGATTGCTTTGATTTGTAAAATGTTTTAGTTTTATGGAATCTCATATGTGAATATTTACTTTTGTTTGCTGGAATTCAATGGAACCACAAAAGACCCCAAATAGCCAAAACAATTCTGAGTAAAAATAACAAAACCGATGGTACTACACCACCTATCTTCATGGTACTGGAATAAAAACAGATACATACAGTAGGAGTAATATAAAGACCACAAATAAACTCACACATCTATAGTCAATCAATTTTGACAAAAGTACCCAAGTATTCACAATGGGGAAAAGACAGCCTCTTCAAAAAACAGTGCTGGGAAAACTATATATACTCATGCAGAAGAATGAAAGTAGACCCTTATGTCTCACCATATGCAAAAATTAACTCAGAATGTATTAAAGATCTCAATGTAAGTCTTAAAAGTATCAAATCACTAGAAAAAACTGGAAGAAAGCTCCATGACATTAACTTAGGCATGGATTTGTTGTTGTTGTTGTTGTTGTTGTTGGTTTTGGTTTCTTTTTTGGATAAGTAGCTTTTCCAAGTAGCAAACACCAAATGTAAAATGAATGATTCAAATTCTATGAGAATGCAGAACTGTTTGAGGCTTCCACTTCCACTCAAGATGGAGTAATAAATGATTTTATTGCCTGAAACAACTGAAGAAAAGAACAAAAAAACAAAAAAAATATATACACAATATGTAATGAAACAACTTTAAGGGCACCGGGCAAGAAAGGATAGTGATCCTAGAGAAATAAGAAACAATATGGTGAGTCCCACAATGTCCCAGCTCACTGCCTTGGTAGAATGTCCAGGGCACAGAAAAGAAAACGGGTATTCAACTGAAGTTCTAAAAATGCCCTTATATAAAAAGACTTTGCTGAGAGTAATCTCAGGTCCGGGGAGAAGACTGCACCTACAACAACACAAATGAATCTCAGAGTAATTATGTGGAATGAAAGAAGCCAGATAAAAAGTGTATGTGGTATATAATTTCACTTATGTAAAACTAGAAAATGCAAACTCATTTATATTGATAAAATATCAGTGATCACATTGTGGGAAGAATTTGTAGGAAGAGATAACTCAAAGATACAAGGTAACTTTTGGAGGTGATAGGTATGTTCACTATCTTAATTTTGTTCAGTTTCACAGGTGTATAAATGTGCCAAAACATATAATGTATACTTGAAATATGTATATTTTATAGAATTCAATTATACTTCAATAAAACCAAGAAATTGCTGATTTAGGCATAACGTTTTGGAAAGTTGAATTTTGTGATTGTCCTCCATGGAATGGTAGCATTTAGTAAAAGAAAATGAAATAAAAGGCCAGCCTTTCTTTGATGAATACTCCAAATACCAGGCAAGTAAGCTAAGGGTTTTGGGAGGACTGTAACTTGATGCCTTTGGCTTGAATATTGGTTAATTTGGGTCATTGTGAGAGTACTGAGGTAGTTTGAAGCTAAATATTTTTATGGATTTAGTGTAATTATTGACAAGACATTGTATTTTTTTTTTCATATTGCCACAAAAAGGTGGAATAATAAATGCAAATTTATTATTTTGTGGTTTCCATAGATCAGGAGTTCAGGTATGGGTGTATTAATTTCCTGTTATGACTGTAACAAATAACCACAAACTTAGTTGCTTAAAACAACACAAATCTATCCTCTTATATTTCTGGAGATTAGAAGTCTAAAATTAGTTTTATTAACTTGAATTAAATATATCAGTAGTCAGGCTGGTCAGGAGAAGGCTGGTTCCTTTCGGATGCTCTCACAGGAGAATTCATTTTCTTGCCTCTTTAGTGGCAACTTTTAGTGGCCACCTGTATTCCTTGGCTTGTGGCTACTTCCTCCGTCTTTAGAGTGCATCCCTGCAACCTCTGCTTCCATCTTCATGTTGATGGCTATTCTCTTGAACTTTTTGCTTCTCTTTCTTAAGGACCTTTGTGATAGAATCTAGTGTCCCACAAAATAATTCAAAATAATATATCCTCTTAAAATTCTTAAAACACCTCTGCAAAGTCTCTTTGGCATATAGAATAATATTCATAGTTTTTCGGGATTAGGACATGATATCTTTGTTGGGGGGGGGGCGCATTATTTAGCCTATAACAACTGGTTAGCTGAGTCCTCTGCACAGGGTCTTAGCAGGCTGAAATAATGCTGAGGGCTAGGACTGCATTTTTTGTGTTGTTTTTCTTAGATAGGGTCTTTCTTTGTTGCCCAGGCTGGAGTGCAGTGGCATGATCATAGCTCACCGCAGCTTTAACCCACGGAGCTTAAGCATTTCTCCCAGTTCAGTCTCCTGAGTAGCTGGGACTACAGGCATGAGCCACCACACCTGCTAATTTTTGTATTTTTTGTAGACATCGGGTTTCACTATGTTTCCCAGGCTTGTATCATACTCCTGGACTCAAGCAATCTGCTTGCCTCAGCCTCCCAAAGCTCTGGGATTACAGGAGTGAGCCACCTTGCCTGGCCCTGAGGCTACACTCTTATAGGGGGCTTAAGGTCCTTTCCCAAACTCATTCAGGTAGTTGACAGAATTAAGACTATGCAACTGAGGTCTCATTTCCTATTGGCTGTCGGGTCAGAGAGCCACTGTTCATTGTTAAAAGCTGCCTTCAGGACCGAGTAATACGGCTCTCTCATATAGCCACTTAAACTTTCTTCTTTTTTTTTTTTTTTTGTGAGATGGAGTCTCGCTCTGTCGCCCAGGCTGGAGTGCAGTAGCGCAATCTCGGCTCGCTGCAAGCTCCGCCTCCCGGGTTCACGCCATTCTCCTGCCTCAGCCTCCTCAATAGCTGGGACTACAGGTGCCCGCCACCGCGCCCGGCTAATTTTTTTGTATGTTTAGTAGAGACGGAGTTTCACCGTGGTCTCAATCTCCTGACCTTGTGATCTGACCGTCTCGGCCTCCCAAAGTGCTGAGATTACAGGCGTGAGGCACCATGCCCGGCCCGCTGCTTAAACTTTCAAACCAACAAGGGACAACTTCTTGCATCACTGTGCTGGTATCTTAAATAACCTTAGTTCTGTGTCCCTCAACATTTTCCCCTGGTTAACTAAGTAATGAAAAACACATTCAATATTTTCTTTACATGTTTTAAGAAAAAGCCGAAGCCCTTTGAATATATTTTTGACATTTAAAAACATTTTGTCCTATTTTAAAGGCTCTACTTATCACTTGTTAACAAATAAGCAATAAACACATTTTCAAAGTAGAGAAACATGTCATCATAAAGCAGTAGCAGGTTCAAAACAGACAAATAAAAGAGCCACACTGATGATGCTCAATGCTCCTTTCTGCCATTTTCAAATGAAAAGCAAATACAAGAAACTCTAGTCTGCAGGTGTTCAATATAAATCAGATACCACGTTATGACATATGTTTCTGTTCTCCATGGGATTTATGCTTCTTCAAGACATTTTGTTACAAAATGTACCTTATTGATTTTCTGATATTTTGAGAAGGAACAAAATCTAACACAATAAGCATATCTTAGGGCTTTGTCATTGGTGTAGAAAGAACATAATGAAACAAAACTTCATGTTCCTGTTTTATTTTACTTGAAATCATAAAGATAAATTATCAAGAGAAAAAATGTTAAGTGTGACTCAAAACAAATTGTATGTAAGTGACAAGGGGAATGGCAAAAGTGTGAATTATCTCTCTGGCTTATAAACAAAATTATGAATCTATTCTGCTATTCTTATTTCACTTTGCCTTTACAAAGGTATATTGAAAACTAGATAGGGTAAAACTTCCCCACTTTACTCCTTTCAGATCTGCATTCATATGCAGTATTTTTTTTTTCATGTTTATGCAACCGTACCTAAACCTATGTATACTGTGGAATACAGTGCTCATTTGATATCATATTAATGTGTTTCACTGGATTTTAATTAGCTTTCTTCATTTATATTATGTACTCAATTTATAAACAACTAGAAAGCAAAAATCATTTTATACATATTTGTATCACCAATGTCCATATCTATGCTTTGAATACTATCCAAAAATAATTCATAATGACTCAGTAGATAATTTCAATAAAACCAATAACAATATTGCACATTATTTTGAGCATTTTGTAATCTTTGGATTTTTTATTGGTATAGGGAACAACATACACAACTGAACTCAATAACACATACATAAATGTGTGTGTGTGGGGGGGTGTATGTGTGTGTCGTGTATGGTGTAACTACAGAATTCCTGACACATAATAGTTGTTCTATAATTGGTAGTTAAAATTACACTTATGGATCATTTCACCTAGCATTTAGCTGAGCTCTCTATATCTAGAATACAGTTAAGAATGACATTATTAGCTTTATTCTATTAAAAGTTTTGTAATCTAAAGCTTAGTATTTGATGTCAATTCTTATGATCTGATGAGGATGATTTAGCCTATATTCAGAAACAGAGACTATTTTTTTTTCATAGAAGGTTAGTATTCTATGAACAGTTAGGCGGAAACAGCAGTTTTAATATAAATATCAATTTATGGTGACAGCAATAGTGTAGATATGGTGCAGTAACTGTAATTATATACCTGGTATATCAAATTTCTATGAACACAGACTTTAAACTGTTTGAAAATATATGTATTATTTATATGAATTAATCTTTTTATTTCCCAGTACTAGAACAATACTAGAGAGTAGTGACTATTAAATAATATCTAATCAATACCATTCTGTTGTTTGTATTTTGTTAAATAATCAAATGTTTCAAGAAACATTGTACAATGGTTTCCCATTATTTCTGCTTTATTTATATGTTAGGCCTCTCAAAACGTACCAAAAATTACACATGATCCATAGAACTGGAATTGCAGAAGGAAGCTCAAAGACAATTTAAAAATAATTGTTGGCTGTGTTTTTACATAGATAATGTAGTAATCATAGAAAATGGTAATGAATTTCAGATGATTCTGGAATATATGTTAAACACCATAAGGATTAATTTATGTATGAATTCTTTCAACATGAGGACCAAAGTTTTATTCTCAAATATAGTTAATAATCTTAATCTTCCCTATTTGAATTTAGGTGTCAAATTAGAGAAAGGGGAAAAATAATAATTTTGGAATTGAGTGTATAAATTTTAAGTTATTTTTCTAGAAATCTTTAGTTACGAGATATATGATTATAAATATGACATGAGCTTGAAGGAAGGTGTTGTGGGTTGAATTGTGTCTCCTTCCCCAAACTCATATGTTGAATTCACAACTGTCAATACTTCAGAATGTAATTGTATTTTGAGATAGCGTCTTTACAGAGATTATTAATTTAATATGAGGTCATTAGGGTGAGTCCTAATTCAGTATGACTGGTATCCTTATAAGAAGAGGTAATTTAGGTACAGTTCTATAGAGAGATGATATGAAGACCTGGAGATAAGACAGCCATCTTCAAGCTAAGGAAAGAGGCCTGGACCATGTCCTTTCCTCATGGGTCTCTGAATAAACCATTCCTGTCACCACCATGATCTCAGACTCTTAGCCTACAGAATTGTACACAAATTTCTGATGCTTAAGCCACTCATTCTGAGGCACTTTGTCAAAGCAACCCTAGACAAAATAATATAGATTTTGGCATTGAGAAGTGGGGTGCTACTATAACACACATTGAAAAATATGAAAGTAGCTTTGGAATTAGGTTTTGTGTGGAGGCTGGAAGAGTTGTAAAATGTATGTTAGAAAGAGTCTAGATTTCCTTGGAAAGATTCATGGTAGAAATATGGTCATTGAAGGAATCTCTGGTAAGGACTCAGAAAAACAAGAGTGCTGTAGAAAAAGTCTCTATCCTCTTAGAAAATACAAATATCATTGTGTATAGAATGTAAGTAAAGATGGGCATGGTAGTTGATGCCTGTAATCCCAGACTTTGGGAGGCCAAGGTGGGAGGATTACTTGAAGCCAGGAGTTTGAAACTAATTTGTTTATGTAAAAAAAAAAAAAAAAAAAAGTGTATATATGTGTGTGTGTGTGTTTGTGTGTATGTGTGTATATATGTGTGCGTATATATGTGTGTGTATATATGTGTGTGTATACATATATTATATATATATGTATGAATGTTGGTAGAATGTTAAAGATGCTTTGGTAAGATATTAGAGAGAAAACAGAAACATTACTGAAACTGGAGGAAAAATGACCTTTGTTATACAGTAATGCAAAGTTTAGCCAAATTGTGTTCTAGTGTTTTGTGGAAAACAGAACTTTTATAAATTTGGATATTTAGCTGAGAAGATTTGTATTTTTTATAAAAAGTATTGATAGTATTCCTTCTCCTTGTTGCTTATGGCAAAATACTAAAGGAGAGAGATAAATGGAAGAAAGAATTGCTAAACAAAAAGGAACCGGTATTTAAAGATATGGAAAATCCTCAGCCTATCCATATTGCAAAAAATCAGAAAGTCTGTTCTGGAGGAAACAGCAAGGTTGTCGCTGAATGACCATTTGCTAAAGAGACTATGTGTGGCTCATGGGTCTATTCAACCATCTCACCAGAAGCTGGGAGTGAAGATGTGGTTATCCAGGAAAGACCTATGAAGGATCCTCTTGGACTGTCCTTATGTTTGACGGCTTGGACCGCTGTGAATTGCATGGTAGGCCAGAAAAGTTTTTTAAGAATTTGATACATGCTGAAACACACCCAGCTTGTACTGAAAAAAATAGAGGTGGAACAAAATAAATGGATGGAACAAAATTCTACAGGATGGAAAAATAGATTAATTGGCTGTAAATGTGCATTATAGATTAATTGGCTGTAAATGTGCATTATCCTTTAATAAAAAAGACTGAATGACCTTGCAGGCAGTGTGGATGTTGGCATTTCTGCCACTACAACAGGCCTACGAGTAAGTCTGCCTCCTCCTGGGTTCTAAATGGCAAGGCCTCCTCTAAAGATTCAAAGGAAGAGGTCTCTGCCACCTAAGGCTGAGGAGATGAGGCTGCCACCCTGGGAGGCTCCAAAGAATAGGACTGTTACCATGATAGGCCCAGAGTATATAATCTTTGGCTCCAAAGGAGTCAAAGAGGATAACTTTTAAGATTTAAAATCTGATAGAATTTTCCCTACTAGGTTTTGGACTTGCTTGAAATGCATAACCCTTTTGTTTCTGTTTTCTTCCTTTTGAAATTGGAATGTACATCCAATTACTATCCCACCACTGTATTTTGAAAGAAGATAACTTGTCTGGTTTCACAAGTTCATGGCTGGAGAGGAATTTTGCCTCAGGATGAATCATACCTGGAGTCTCACCCACACCTGGCATTTAAATGAGATTTGTGACTTAGAGTTGATTCTGGAATGAGTTAAGACTAGGGGTTGCTGTGATGGGGTGAAAGTATTTTGCATGTGAGAAAGGCATACATTTATGGGGGGCAGAGCACAACGTGCTGTGGGCTGAATTATTGCCCCTTCCAATTCATATGTTGCAGCCTTAATCCCTATTACCCCAGAATGTGACTATATTTGATATCACTGTACAGATATAATTAAGTTAAAATGAGTTATTTGGGGGTAGATCCTAATTCAACATGACCGATGTCTTAAAATAAGCTCATTAAGGTAGGACCTAGTCCGCTATGACTGGTGTCCTTATTAAAAGAGTAAATATAGACATAACAACATCTACAGAGGGAAGATGATACGGAAACACAGGGAGAAGACAGCCATCTGTAAGCCAGGGAAAAAGTCTTCCCTTTTGGCCCTCAGAAAGAACTTACCCTGTTGACACCTGATCTTGAACTTACAACCCTCAAAATGTGAGAAAATAAATTTATACTTTTTAAGCCACTGGTCTGTAGTACTTTGTTATGGCAACTCTAGCAAACTAATATAGAAGGCAACTGACACAAACAAAGAAACAAAAAACTTCTTAATATTTTCCTACTGAGGAATTAATATTTTCCTATCTTCCTATTTTCCTACTGCTGACTAGGAAGGAAATAGAAAATTTGACATTTATAGGCACCACAGGGCATATAATTCCACTGTATAATAAATCTAATAATTTATATTCATATATCTTAACCAATTATTTATAAAGTAACTGGTATATGTATGTGTGTGTGCATGTGTGTGTGTGTATTTGTGTACTTTTAATTTTGAGCTCTTTCATGGATAGGGTATTTTTAAACTCTTCCTTGTACTTATATATAATGTTGTGTATTATATAAAGTTTCCACATTGTATAAGTTTATATAAAATACTTATGTATAGATTATTTTACATTAATTCTATTTAGCCAAAACAAACATGTCAGTTTAACAGGTTCACATTTTTTAAAAGTATCTTTTTTTCTTTTTTTTTTGAGTGGGATTCTCACTTTGTTACCCAGGCTGAAATGCAGTGGCATGACCTGGGCTTACTGCAACCACTGCCTTTTGGGTTCGAGCAATTCTCTTGCCTCAGAGTCCCAAGCAGCTGGGACTATGGGTGTGCACCATCATGCTCTGTTAATTTTTGCATTTTTAGTAGACATCAGATTTCACTATGTTGGCCAGGCTGGTCTTGAACTCCTGACCTCGAGTGATCTGTCCACCTCGGCCTCCTAAAGTACTGGGATTACAGGTGTGAGCCACCACGCCCAGTCAGCCTTAAAAAGTAAGGTTCTTTCTTTCTCTCTCTCCCCCCTCTCCCTTCCTTCCTTCCTTCATTCCCTCCTTCCCTCCCTCCCTCCCACCCTTCCTTCCTTCCTCCCTCCCTTCCTTCCTTCCTTCCTTCCTTCCTTCCTTCCTTCCTTCCTTCCTTCCTTCCTTCCTCTCTTTCTCTCTTTCTTTCTTTCTATCTTTTATTTCTTTCTTTCCTATTCACCATGCGCCTAAACATAGGTGAAAGGAAATCAGTTAATATGGGTATATTTGATATATTTATTTGAAAAGTTATCTGTCTCACTGTTTGGCTTGGCTGCATTCTCAAATGACTATAATTATCCTATTCTCATATTTTTCTCCTGTAGAAAAGAAATCATGTTTGCATCAGTGCAGTTTGTATATAAAATAATTCACTGCATTTATCCATTTAATTACAATTAGCTTTCCTTAACCTGTAAATATGATTCTTTATTACTATAAAAGATTTTAATTTACCATTCAAAAGGATTTTAAATATTTTAAAAAGCATTTTGAAGAAAGCAGCAATTCAGGCAGTTTCATACTTCATCTTAATAAGAGCACTAATTTAATGATTGAAAATAGAGTTGGTTCTATAATGAGGTCTCATGAGTACTTCATTATGTGACAAAGTAACACACAAAGGCAACCAATTCTTGGAAATTTAAAAGAGAACTATTTGAGAGAAAAGAATCAATGTAATAGATTATCTGTAGGTCAAGTATTATTAAGCAGAAATAATTGTTTAGTGGCTAATTTTGTAAATATACCAAAGTCTTGTCTTTTAAAAACGTATACATTGCATAATAAAAAGCAGCAGGCGTTTAGTAATTGGATTTTCCTATTTAGTAAAAAGAGCCATAAAATGGACATTGCAACTGATTCTTTAAAATGCTTTGCACACAGGCACAGACGCAATCTCTCAGTCTCCTGTGGATTAGCAAACTGGTGAGTCACTTCTCTGTGTCTTTAACTTGGACATGTTTACAAAGTATTTACCATCCTGCTGAACATAGTATAAAACTCTAAAACTTAACATAAAGCCATGTGGATAAACATAAGTACATCCATACATTTTTAAAATCATATATATATTTAACATAGATAACAACGCTATGTATTATACAAGCAATGCATATATGATGTATGATATAATATATAATTAAAATATTTATCAATAAATGCATATATAATTATTTAACTATTTTAAAATTATGTTTGCTAAGTATCTAGTACAAAGGCATTGTCCTGACTTGCCAAGAGGTGAAAGTCTCATGTAGATGTCAGACATATGAGCAAATAAATAAACTAAAGTTTTATAAATGCTATCAAAATGGTATGTGAAAGTGCACAGGAAGGAGGAAGGGGAAGTTAACATTTTTGAAGGGGATTAAGAGAAAGGTCTCACAGAATCACTGGTATTTATTTACCACATGGATAGTAACTTTTGAAAGAAAAAGGATATTGGTACTCAAATGCACAATCTTATCATTTGCTAGACCAAATAATTTACTATTTCTGAATCTTCACTTATTTCTATTTTCTAAACTTTTAAAGTTTTGATTGTTTTTTCTTATTACCCTGAAATTTATATATATTTGTAATTACTTGAGTCATTATCAACCATGAGATTTTATTTTTTTCCTTTATATTGCACAATAGATTTGTTTGCAAAACATTTCAAGAGAATAATCCGTAAAAATTTGACTGAATGAGTAACTTAGGACTCTTAAAAGTTCAGAACTTTGCATATAAAATCAATGGCACTTTTGTTTATTTGTTCAAATGTTTATTTTATAAATACCTGAACTAAAGTGGTGAGAGTGAGAATCTGGGACTAATATAAAGATATTAATAGAATAAAATCTATAAAGCTTGATGATTGGGTAGATGTGGGAGTTGGCTAAAATAAGCCAATATAAAATTAAATGTGTTTTGGCTCAGGGACCATTGACAATGGAAGTACTTGCCATGGTAGGACATTTTGAAAGAGTCTGTTTCAGAGAGCAGAAATGGGAATGATAAAAAAATAGTTTTGAATATATTGCATTTGAGTATTTATTTATCAAACATTGTATTAATTTAATGTTACTAAAAGTTAAAGGTGAATGAGAACACTTATAACAGTTTTTATTTTTCTTTTTGGCTTAAATTTGTATAAACATTTCCATGTATGAGGTTCATTGTAAGTTGATATGAAGAATACATTTACGATGTCATGTTACCCTTCAACTTTTTTATAACTTAACAGAGGAAGTAAAACTTATGCAAATACAACTAAATAGCCTTTGAGAGGATGAATACCCTGTTTTCTAAGTGATCGTTTAAAGCAATATCTTTCTCAAAGTTTTGTATGGGCTGGTGGAGAATTCAAATTACTGTACTAAATAGAATTATACTTACCTTCTGATTTATAACCTTGTATGTTAAAAATCCTCAGTTTTACTATCTATAAAATATGCATAATGTTTTGCAAAATTATCATGAGTACTAATTGGCTAAAATGTATGAAACTATCTAGTATATCATTTTATATGTGTTAAATTACTTCCTTCTCACACTTTGAATACATTCAAATCAAATGAGACATATAAATATCAGAATTTTTAAAGGATGATCACTAAAATATATCTACAAGCAAATTATTAAACAATTCAATTTTTTTGACTGGCTATTATCAATACAACACAAAAGTATATTTAAAAATCACCTATTTGACTAATTTAAAAATATAGCCAATTAAAACTATACCTAGTAGCCATCGAGGAGCTACCTACTTCTTCATGAAATAAATTTAGAGGCTTAACTTATCTAATTTGGCAAGACTAACATATAAAATTCAATGGTAAATTGCCAAATCACAACAGCATATTGTATTTAGTGATATAGCCCACTCTTTTAATTTTTTAAAATTTATTTTTTTAAAATTAGCAGATAAAACTGTAGGTATTTATATTTCACAACATGATGTTTTGAAGTATATATTCATTTTGGAATGACTATTAAATCCAAATACAAGCTTAACAAAATGCTGGAAGAATGATTTAATATATTTACCATGGTTACAAAATAATTTTTCTGATATATTCTGCTGAAACATGTTATGAATTCTGTCACCTCTGCTTGGTTACAGTATTGACACTTCCTTGCTGTAAGAATATCTAATTTGTTTGCAGATAATTTATCAGAATTGGACTGGTTTACCTCCTTCACAAGTTCCTTTGGCAAATTAAAAAGTGTCCTGGCCTGGTCTCTGTTTGGCTTGAGTCACCCATGGGTATGTTGGCAATACTAAATTAGAGGCAGCCAGACCCTCTGAATCTTGTGGTTGGAAATATCCCAAGTAGTCTTTGGCACAGATTTTCTCTTATTCAAGGGTGTTAGTTTTGGAAAACTAGAGAGCTGAGATAGAGGAACATGAGAACTGAAATACATAGTGAAGGAAATATGCATTTCAGCCCAGGATGAAATACAAGGATTTAAGTTGCTTGGCTACTATGGCTGTCTTCAGAGATTCTTTGAAATATGTGTTCAAATGCTTTCTGCATATTTGGAATACAAGGACTACCTTAAGTCTTAAAAGAAACATTGATAAAATCAGGAAAAAGTAGCTCTACAGGGATGTCTGTCTCCTATATATGTGTAAACTAATTATCTATATAGAACTCAAAACTTTGAATTTTGAATAGTGCTGCTCAATTAGTCTCTATTATAATAATAAATATATTTTTAAATCATTGAATTAACATATTTTCCTTATTCCTTTTTCTCTAGAAAGGAGATAAATACAGCCTAGAGATACAGATGAACTATGATTAAAATCTCACCTCCATAGCTTACTAATTGCTTGGCCTGCATCAAGGCCTTTTCTTTTCAAAGCAGCTTTCTATCATATAAAAATGAGGATAATACTCTCGTAAGAGAGATGAAAGATAAGGATAATGTATTTAGAACATCAACATCAATTTCAGAGGTCCTACTACTGAAGAGAGTTTATAGTTCTTAATCTTCATTGAAGTGTGTGGAGCAGAGAGAGAAAGAAAACTGAGACAACAAAAAAGGAAGAATAAGCTGCAGAAATAAAGAGAAGATGTATAATTTTAGACAACTTGTATAGAGACATTGTACAAAAGACACACAAATACACACTTCTGGAGAATTTTTGTTTCCTTTCTTACAAAAATCTATCTCTACATAATTTAAAACAGTAGACCTGGCAACCTGAAAAGAGTTAATTTGACAATCGTATAAGGAAAGAGGCATCTACTATATTCAAAATGAGCAAAGATGGCCTAGTTTCTTACATTTGTCTCCAACATCCTCACCACTGCTAAGCTTGCTAGTGAGAAATAACAATGAAAAGGTCACAGTCTTATGTGATTTGACTCATCCCTGTTTTGAAATTGCATATATACTAATATTAAGAACAGGATCTCTAGGACGTAGCTTTTCTACCAACATATAACTTTGATTTTTATGTTTTCAAAACCTTTCAAATTCCCCTGCATAGAATGCAGTGAGTTCTATTACTTACAGAGACTTACATTAGTAACTCTAGTTTTCCTGTCAAGAAATTCTAAATTGCTTTTAATATAATACAAAGACAAATACTTAAATGTTTAAATAACCAGTTCGATATAAAACAACACAAAACTACTGCAAAACAAAACAAACAAAATCTCTACTAAAAGAATATAATAAGAGCCATTTTATTGTGCCTGGTATTTTAAATTATATAATATAAACATATACATATTATACATACAATTTCACTAAAAAAAATCACTGTTGTTTTTCTGGAAGGGAAAACAAAGGATATATAAATTGTCAGAAAATGCACAGCTGGTAAGCAGCTTAGCTGTCAGGAATTACAATGTAGAGGTAGCTGTGTTTAATTCTAAACTTAGGACTCTTCCCTTACATCATTCTCATTCTAATCACTCCATATAAAAGACAAAATATAAATTGGTAAAAGGCAGAGTAAAAAAATCCTAAACAATTCAGATATGGCCCAGGCTTTTCTTGAGAATTTTGTGAAAACTATTTATTATCTGTCAATAGAGATCATCAAGGAAGGGCATAGTGGCTCACATCCCTAAACCCAGCATTTTGGGAGGCCAGCGTGGGAGAATCATTTGAGTCCAGGAGTTTGAGACCAGCCTGAGCAACATAGTGAGACTCCACCTCTACAAAAAATTTAAAAAAAAAAAAAAAAAAAAAAAAAAAAAACATTAGCTAGGCTTGGTAGTGCACGCCTGAAGTCCCAGATACTTGGGAGGTGGAGGTGAGAGGATTGCCTGAGCCCAGAAGTTTGAGGCTGCAGTGAGCCATGATGGCGGCATTGCACTACAGCCTGGGCACCAGAACAAGAACTTGTCTCAAAATAATAATAATAATACAAGGCCGGGCTCAGTGGTCACACCTGTAATTCCAACAATTTGGGAGGCCGAGGCGGGTGGATCACGAGGTCAGGAGATCGAGACCATCCTAACTAACACGGTGAAAGCCAGTCTCTACTAAAAATACCAAAAGTTAGCCGGGCGTGGTGGCAGGTGCCTGTAGTCTCATCCACTCAGGAAGCTGAGGCAGGAGAATAGTGTGAACCCGGGAGGCAGAGCTCTCAGTGAGCAGAGATTGCTCCTCTGCACTCCAGCCTGGGTGACACTGTGAGATTCCATCTCAATAATAATAATAATAATAATATAAAATTAAAAAGATACACTTGTAATAAATAGTAATATCTGCTTTTGAAGGTTGGCCAAAATTAATGCAATACGGCTTTCCTATAAAATGAAATAAATAATTGCAAATTCCCCATTTATTTTTTAATGGTAGACATATATTCAACCTCAAAACTTGAAAGAATGTTTATAATAACATATATATATATTTATTTTTGTTGTTTAACACTTTAACCTTAACTTTAACATTGAATTTAGGCTGCATTAATTATATAATTTGAATTCTCTAACTTGAAAGTCATGAGTCTTAGATCTTTGGTCAACATGAGAAGTTTTTTTTATTTGTATAAATTTAAGGGGTACAAGTGTGGTCTCATTACATGAGTAATATAAATCTCGTGTTTGTTATATATTGCATGGCAGTGAAGTCTGGGCTGATGAGATGGTTTGGCTCTGTGTTCCCACGCAAATCTCATATGGAATTGGTCTTCAGTGTTAGAGGAGGGGCCGGGTGGGAGGTGATTGGATCATGGGGGCAGATTTCTCCCTTGTTATTCTGATGATAGTGGTGAGTTCTCATGAGATCTGATTGCTTAAAAGTGAGTAGCACTTCCCCTTTACTCTCCTTCTCCTGCTCCACCTTTAAGATCTGCATGGATTCCCTTTGCCTTCCACCATGATTGTTAAGTTTCCTGAGCCTCTCAGCCGTGCTTCTTGTACAGCCTACAGTTCTATGAGTCAGTTAAAACGGTTTTCTTCATACATTACCCAGTATCAGATAGTTCATTATAGCAGTGTGAGAAAGAACTAATACATGGGTTTTTAGTGTAAACATCACCCGAATAATGCACATTGTACCCACCACATAATTTCTCATCCCTCACTCCCCTCTCACTCTCCTACCTTTCTGAGTCTCCAGTGTCTATTATTCCACACTCTACATATCCATACATTGTTCAGCTTCCACTGATAAGTGAGAATATGCGCTATTTGACTTTCTGTTTCTGAATTATTACACTTAAGGTAATGGCCTCCAATTCCATTCATGTTGCCGCAAAAGATAAGATTTCATTCCTTTTTATGGCTGAGTATTGTGTGTGTGTGTGTGTGTGTGTGTCACAGTTCCTTTTTCCTATCATCTGTTAATAGACACTTAGTTTTATGCCATATAATGTGCTGCAATAAACATACAAGCACAAGGCTTTCATATATATATATATATATATAAAATACTTTATTTCACATTGGGTAGGTTCCCAGTAATGGGATTGCTGGATCAAATGGTAGTTCTATTTTTAGTTCTTTGAGGACTCTTCATGCTGTTTTCCCTAGAGCTTATAATAATTTACATTCCCACTAACAGTCTGTACATTCTTTTTTCTCCTCACCCTCATCAACAACTTTTTTTTTTTTGACTTTCATAATAGCCATTTTGACTGGTATAAACTGTAGATGTAAGTATTGAGATAACTCAGCACTCTAGACTTAGAACAAAAGAAAATGATAGTATAAAAGATTCTACCAAAAACTGTATAGATTCTCAAAACCACATCTCTCTTTACGTCATGGTATTATAGTTAAGATTCAGGTGAATTGTGAAGTGCCGTAAGAAATGAAGCTAATTTGAGTAAATGATATTAAAATCTATTCACTGAGAAACATTTTTAAAATACTTATTTTGGACAAGGCTCTTTTCTAGCACTCATGGTGGCCAGGAAAAAAAAAAAAAAGACAACATCCCTGTCCTCATAGTAATTCCATTCAGTGATATCATTTTAGACAATAATCTCAATATTCAGCATTTTCCATCATAAATCTCTTACTTCCTATATATAAAAAATCTAGAATTTGACATAAATTATCCAAAAATTAATTTTAAAGCTGGATAATTTCCATAGTTGTGGATGCTTTAACATAAACTTGTGTGTGTTTGTATAGAATTGTTTGCTTGCTGTCTAGCACTCTTAAAGTGTTTTTATACAAAAATTAAAAACAGAATTGTTTTTCTATTTTATCTAACTTAATTTTGAAAAAAAAACTCCACATTTCTTATTAAAGTTTAGTTATAGATTTTCTTTTTCTTTTTTTTTTTTTTTTTTGAGATGGAGTCTCACTATGTCACTCATGCTGGAGTGCAGTGGCACAATCTCGGCTCACTGCAAACTCTGCCTCCTGGGTTCACACCATTCTCCTGCCTCAGCCTCCCAAGTAGCTGGGACTACAGGCACCAACCACCACGCCTGGCTAAATGTTTTTTGTATTTTTAGTAGAGATGGGGTTTCACTGTGTTAGCCAAGATGGTCTCGATCTCCTGACCTCGTGATCCTCCCTCCTCGGCCTCCCAAAGTGTTGGGATTACAGGCGTGAGCCACTGAGCCTGGCCCTAGTCATAGACAATTTTAAAATTAGAATTTATTAGGAATAGGGTTAATATAAATATCTCACGAATGTTGTTATTAGTAGTGTAAACGAGTTTTTAAAAATATTGCAAGATTTCTATTTTGAACTGAATCGTATTCCCTCAAAGTTTATTTGTTAAGGCCCTAACCCCCAGTGTGACTGTTTTTGGACATAGGGCCTTTAAGGAGATAATTATGCTTAATGAGATCATAAGAATGGGAACTTAATCCAGTAGAACAGGTATCATTTAAAAAAAGAAAGAGATACCAATGATCTCTTAATCAGAGGAAAAGCTATGTGAAGACACAGTCAGAAATTGGATATCTGCATATGTACAAGCCAGAAGATTTCAGAAACCAACCCCGCCAGCATCTTAATCTTGGGGACTTCCAACTTCCAGAACTGAGAAAAAATACATTTCTGTTGTTTAATCCAAACCAGTCTGTAGTATTTTGTTACAGCAGCTCCAGCAGATTAATATCATTTATAACAGACCTAGTAAGGACTGTGTTTTTTATGTTATTTCCTTCTAAACTATCTCATAGCTTAATTACACCCTGTAAAGACATCAGTTATAATTTTAAGAAAAATGATAATATATTAATAATTCAGATAGCCAGAAGATGTATGATTCCATGATCATCTTCACTTTTTCTACAAAACTGAGAACACTGGTTTGAGGATTCTGATGTCATAGTCATAATATATACAAATTAAATGCATAAAGACTGAAAGGCCATAAGAATTAAATGAAAAATTAAACCCAGAAGGAGTTACATAATTAAAGTTTGATTGACAAAGGGAAATACTTATTAGTATGAATGTCATATATTTACATAGTTCGATGTAATTAAAAAGTTATTTCACATGCATCATTTCAATTATCTCTTACAACCCAGAAGAAGATCAGAACAGGAGGACAGAAAAATATTATGTACTCATGGAGCTTCTTATCTATCTTCCCTTCAAGAAAATGACCACAATTACAATTTTATTTTTATTTGTGTAATTCTTTGGTTATTGTTTGTCTCTCGCACTAGACTATAAGATCCATATTTATTTTCTCTTTTCATTATATGTACAATGCCTGACGTAATTGTTTTGAACTTTTAAAAATTGAAATTAGATGCAAATCTCCAAAATGACTAAAAGCACTTTCTACCTTGATCCTGAAGTTTTGTATTTTCGAGAACCAACTAAAAAGCTTCACTCATTTTCTTTTTATTAAAGTGAAAGTAGGACCAAATTTGATATACCCTAATCATTTCCATGAAAAAAATTTTTGATACACTTACAATCTCAAACAATATATAATATAAAGGAAATCAATTTAGTGTTCAAACTGGCAAGGAATAAATTCGTAGTACTGGCCGACTATTTCTTTTGGGCATCAAAGACTGCTTATTAAGGGTGGAAGATGTTATCAATCTTCCTTATAATACAGAAAGAAAAATTCACATGCCCTAAAACATTCATTGAGGTGATTCTACAACTTAAATTTGAGTGCATTGTGGTGATAAGGTGACCAGAGTTAAGTACATGTATATTAAGGTCTTGAACTTTTGGTCTGCCATGACTCCACCTCCACCTCCATTACCATATTCATCTACAATATTCCTGATGGTGCCTAACTGATTATCCAGTATATTCATTGCAATTAAATAATGCTATCATTCCCCTGGCATGTAATTAGGAAGGGAAATATGCTGCACCAATTCTTCCAACCAAGGACTACCAAGCCTGTCTTTAGAGAATTTTCAACAGGAGATGGAAAAAGAGATGTGGAGTGTTGCATAATTTCTGTGACTACATTAGAAAGCCTTCTCTCATAACCAGTAAACTTAGCATGCGGACCACCAAGACATTCATTCTTTCCTTCATTATTCTTGTAAACATATTTGTAAATTTTTTCCTATGAATTGACTATTGGGCTTAGCATAGAGAATACAAAATTGGCAAGCAAAAAAAGAATGTAATGTATTATTTCATAAAGTTTGCAATCGAACCAGAAAAACAAAAACTGATCACATACTTGAAAAAGGTAATTAGAGGATTAGGGCTCCATCCCTGTGATTTCATTAACACTAATTACCTCTCTCAGATAAGTGAAGTTAGAATCATGACAAGAGATACAATAGAGGTAGAACATAGGCAAAAACTTTCATTAAATGAATTAATGAATGAATGAGTATCACAGTAGGAAAAAGAAAAAAAAAAATGGAGGCTAGATTAGCTGGAGCAAAGAGTAGCCCCTGCAGGAAGCAAAGACTGATCACATAACATAGAGCCTAGTTAATTTTAATCTTAGAGAAAGAAAAAGACATTGAAGGTCAATGTCTTTGCCCATACCCGTTACTTAAAGGATAAGGATTATTAGAGGAAGGAAAATATCACATGTAGTTCTGAAAAAATAACGCAAACAATACAGAGAAAGGGAAATGATTGTAGGGAGCCTTGGATTGATATGGGAAACCAGTAATTATGCTCTTGGAATTAGACAGATTTGGACCTTCTGATCAATGCATGATATAAATTTGGACGAATGGACATTTGTTAACTGCTAAAAAAAATCCTTCTTTGTATTATCTTCACATGGTTGCATCAAATGAAAGGCAGCATTAGCTGCCAGGAATAACTCTATAAATACAGTTGCTAAATTATAGAGCTATTTCATGCACTATTTATCATTCAAATATGAGAAAACTAAGCTATCACAAATGTCTTTCTCTATTTGCTGGAAAAATGAGTTCAGTATATTGATTCCAAGATAATGAACAGCAATATTCCCTTGCTCTGACACTGAAATATCTATTCTTTATTTTGTCCATTTTTTTCTTAACTTCTAAGTTGAACAAATATTTCAGTATTTCAAAAAGGAAAACATGAAAAATATTAATACAATTAAAGTATAAGCACAATTTAGTAAATTCTTCCTGAAAATTAAATACTTTTGGAAATTAAATTCCTATCTTGAAGGAAAAGTGAAATTCCATGCAGAAATGTGCAAATGTTATGAAAATTATATCTGGGTTAGATAAACCTCACAAAGCACAATTTTCTGGAATATGGAGTAACAAATTAAAACCAGTTTATTTTATTTTTATGTTTTAATAAAAAATTTTTATAATCAATAAAAAATAACAGAATAGTCAATAAAATACACTTTCAGTATGATAATGTTAATTAAAAGGTATTATTTCAGTGTTTTAATGTTAAAGTTAGCTATTAAAGCAGGAAGAATATAATTTTTTATAACATTGATTTAGTGTTACACTATTATATACATACTGTACATATGTGTATATGTGTAATATAACATAATATAATATAATGTAAGATAATAATCTTTGGAAAAAAGCTCAGAAATTTTTAGGTACCCCAAATTTTCCTGTTTTCTCTGTTGATTTAGAGTTTATTATAAAATGTCCAAAGAGACATTCCAAATAAAAAAACTGTATGTAACTTAAATTTCCATTTATTAATTCTTCTTGGGTTGTTAAGCAAAACTTCCCCAAATGTGACACAACTTTGTTTCCTTGCTTTGTCTACAACACTATAATTCCCCCTGACAGCAATTCTATGTTTACAATCATTCAACATCCCCTCCTGCTATATGGCAGATAAGTGTTACATGTTAGGAGAACAAAGAGAACTAAAACATTATTATTGAATTCTAAAAACTAAAAAAAGCAGCAGGTGAAGTCTGACAGATAAACAGCTGACAAAAATGCAATGTGGTAAATATTATGAACATTTATGCATAAAATGCTTTGTGAACACAGATAACGAAGTGGCTGAATCTGTAGGTTTCTAACAAAAGAAATAGTAGAAATTGGGCTTTGAAAGATAAGTATATATTAACCAATGATGTCAGTAAAATATATATTTTTTCTTTTCTTTTTTTTTTTTTTTTTTTCCGCTTCAGAAAAAAGCAAGAACAAAGCAAAGATGTCCGGAAATTAAATATGTTGGTGAGATTCTAACAATCTGTCTCAGTTGGTCAGGGGTTTCATTTTTCACAGAATATCCTAGGTTTGCTTTTAACTTCAAACCTCTGCTCAAACTTCTTTTTTCTGGGATACTATTTATTATCTTTGATAAATATCTATGTCAAGGAAAACTACAATGGCTGAAAATATATCTTGGCCTGGCCTGGTGCCCTTTTGAAGACATCTCTTCTTGTCTGAACTCTATTGCTCTATCTTTGAAGTTTTAAAGGAATAATCTTCTGTATTACTTATATCAATCCTGTTCACATACTGCTGAGCTTATTCTCTGTATTCCCTCCTTAATTAGGTAGTAAACATTTTAACAGGAAATTTTCTCCAACAATGTTTTAATTTTGTTTATAATATTTTGCACAACTTTCAAAATAAATATTTATTGTATTGAACTGAATTAAATCTTCTTTGGTAATCAGTAAGTTTACCCTTTAATTATGCCTCTCAATCGTAAGCTTCAGATCCATCAAACAATGTGTGTTTTGTATTTTTTACTTGTATAGGTTTATTGGGCACAAGTAAAGTTTGGTTACATGGATATATTATGTAGTAGTCAAGTTTGGGCTTTCAGTGCAAGCATCACCAAAATAATGCACATTATTATGCACAAAATACATTATGAAATACATTATGCAATTTCTCATCCCTTACCCCGCTCCCACCCTCCCACTAGTCTGAGTCTTCACTCTCTATGTTCACGTGTACACATTATTTAGCTCTCACTTATAAGTGAGAACATACAGTATTTGACATTCTGTTTCTGACTTATTTCACTTAAGATAATGACCTCAAGTTCCATCCACGTTGCCTAAAAAGACATGATTTCATTATTTTTGTGACTGAGTAGTATTCAATTTTATGCATGTGTATGTATAGTCTGTATTAAGTCGATTCCATATTTTTTCTATTGTGAATAGTGCTGCAATAAACATACAAGCATGGTTATTTTTTATATGAGAATTCATTTTCTTTTGGCTAGATACCCAGTAGTGAGATTGCTGGATTCAATGAAAAAAAAGTCCAACATCACTAGTCATCAGGGACATGCAAATTAAAACCACAATGAGATACCATCTCATACCAGTCAGAATGACTATTATTAAAAAGTCAAAAAACAACAGCTATTGACAAGGATGTGGAGAAAAGGGATTGTTCATACACTGTTGGTGGGAAGGCAAATTAGTGCAACCTCTTTGGGAAAGAGTATGGAGATTTCTATAAAGAAGTCATAGTAGAATGATGTACTTTGTACATTGTTTTTCAGGACAGGATGTCACTCTATTGCCCAGGCTGGAGTGCAATGGCATAATCACAGCTCACTGCAGCCTCCACCTCCTGGGCTCAAGCCATCCTCCCACCTCAGCCTCCTGAGTAGCCTTAGTAAAGAGAGAGGAATACCATTGGCCAAGGAAGAGTAAAAGACACTGCAGTTAAGAAAGTGTGGACTGTGTTTAGATTTTAAAAAACTTTGAAGTTTGACTAGAGAATAGGTCATGGATAGATAACAGAAGAAGAGACATGACAAAATGATCAGATTCATGAGGTAGAGAGATTTTCATGTCTATGTGTGTGTGTATATATATATAAATTTATGGGTGCCATACACACACACACACACACACACACACACATATGAAATAGGGAGGGAGATTTGGATATTTGGATATCACATTAAGGAGTTTAGATTAGGTATTATAGTGGGTATCTGTTTTTAGTTAGCATGCATCTTTTACATGCTTTTATTTTATTCATTATTGGGTGTTTTTTTTTTCCAAAACATCCTGAATTATCTTTGAAATACCCCCTTGACACTGCAAATCATGTTGATCTTGTTTCTCAGAAATTTGAGCCTTAATCACTGACCCAAGGAGAAAAAATTGGAAGGAGCTGAAGCACCAGTTACAATGACATCGATAGCTTTCTTTCTCATTTCTACAAACTTCTCCACTTCCTGTCCTATACAAGGACTGATTGTTTCTCTTTTCCTTTAAATCTAGGAGTTGCCATAGATCCTTTCAAAAAATTCCTTTTGTTTCCCATAATTTGGCCAGAGTCAATTTATGTTGCTTAAAACCAAAGTACTTTATTCATAAACCAACAGAATTACATTCTATGACATTTTCACATAGGTGTTAGGAGTCAGAATAAAGCAAGATTCTATTTCTCACATGTAGTTTTCAATGATGGAATAAAAATTCAAAAGATCTGTCCAATGGAAAATGTTATTATAGAATAGATGTTATTTCAAAACATCATTCTGTAGAAAATGCTGTGCTATCTTTTGAAGGAAATCTTGTCAATGTACAAAGTAACTGTGCTTGGAAAGAATTCTTGGAAAGAATAAGTTTCTCATACTTTTGTAGCCAATGTATAAAATAAACAATTTACATCGAGAAAACAAGGATTAGATTATTTTTGGAGAGCATGAAGAAGATATTTTCAATTACTTGAAAATGTGTAGCTGGCAAGATGTGTATTCATATTCAAGTAATTTTCCTGCAATAGTATAAAAGGTTAAGAGTAAATTAAAAGTAGGAAGGACTCAGAATACAAACAATATCAAGCAAATAACTTATTTTTATGATTTAAAATGTCAACTGACTTATATGTTAGGTATTCACCACACTTCTTGCTAACATTAAATATTAACTTTGCAACTAATAATTATAGTTGAAATATATTTAGAACTAAGTGCCAAATCCTGTGCTGAACACTGTGTGGATTATCTCATTCGATCTTTACTAGACTACTATATGAACAGGCCGTGTAATTCTTAGGACTCTTTTATCACACAAGAACAGCAAACCTGATCTATATTTGCTTCAGCAAATAGGAAATTTATGGGCTCACATAAATAAAACTTCTTGGAAGAGGGTTGCCTTAAAGGGCAGTTTAATGCATGGGCTTAAAACATGTAAACAATATTTACAGTTTCAAGTCCCTACCTTGAATCCCCTTTCTTTAATGAATCGTCAATACCTAACTCCTCACAATCACAGGATGGCTATTTCAGCCCAGCTGAACACTCAACTAACTCTAGATACACAGGAAAGAGAAATAAATATTTTATCTGTGAACATGGTAAAGTCTTGGCTTCATTCTCCTTGACTGAATTGAATGGTACTCATTCCTATAATAATCGAGATGACATGTGTTAAAGGATTTGCACTATTTATAACAATATAATTGTGTGCATAGTAGTCATAAAGATGATAAGCATAATGAGAGCAGTGAACACTTGCAGCACTTACTTCCATAATTCTAAAAACTTTGAATAGATTGACTTATAACTTTACAATAACTGCAACACATAATATACTATTACTATCTACATTATATTGATGAGAAAACCTACACACAAAGAGGTTAATTCACTTGACCTTGTTCAACCATCTGTGAAGTTGCAGAATTTGGGTTCCATCAGAAATTATCTGGCCCTAAAGGGTACAAATTAACCATTACAATGTGCTGTGCTTTTCCCCAGAAAATAAAGAAACCGAGGCACAAGAATTAAGTAGCTACTCTGAACTAATAAACTAGTGAATGGCTAAGGTAGAATACTACCTGTTTGATGGTAGAACTGGAAGTCCTAACTACTAGAATATATGAATGCATATAATGACTGTTATTGGATATATTTGAAAACAAACATGGTAGCCAAAATTGCATTTGGCTCTGAACCTAAGGAGAAGAGGGAGGGCAAATGTTACATGGAATAAAATAAGCTCTACTTAAGTTTCAATGAGTAGTTTTATTTTGGGTTTTGCTTCTTTCTTAAATGCATACCAAAAAGAAATCATCTTAAAACTCAGACTTAGCATCAAATAGATATGAGAATCTATTTCCTATTAGCTTCCATTCACATTTCTGGAGCCAATCCTGGTTGATGAAATCACAGATAATATCCCCTAGTTTTAAAGGTATATCTCTGAAACCATTATTGCTGAGCTACAGAAAGAAAGAAGTTGCATACAATACTGAGAAACCTAAGCCACAGAGAAATAGAAATTGGCAAGCTCAAGACTGTCAGTACAAAGGCCCCATTATAGACTAATAAAATTGAATCTCTGCATTCAGAGAGTCAATGTTAATGTTCAAATTTTCTGACCCTAACCCTAACACTAGGTTCAGTTATAAAGAAATGGAATCTAGGGTGTGGGCATCCCTATTTTTAAACAACTATCCAGTGCTTTTAATGTTCACACAATGTTGAAAAATACTGCTCTAGGAAAAAAACAAAAAAAGCACCGTGTAACTAATTCTCCCATTGTGTAGGCAACAGCATCATTGTGTTATTGGGAACTTGCCAGAAAAATAATCCTGAAGAAGCTCTTCTGACTCTCCTAACCCTAAACATAAATAACAATGAATTCAGAAATTACTGTGTGCCCTAGTAAAGGGACATGTAGGTGCTGAGAGGTTCAAGGGTGATGGTTAAGACCAAGAGACCTTTATATTTGGGGGTTTTATACATGAGAAATATGACCAAGATCACATATGCCAAAAACAGGAGCCAAAAATTCTCTCTGAAAAGTCAGAAAGAACAAGTATCCAGTCACCAATGCAGGCTCAAAAACAACGGAGCTACTCGACAACAACTAGAATATCATATGTATTTGAGGTTCCCATGATATATCCAAACACCATCTTGGAAAGGACCAGATGTCTTACAGGTTTGGTATTTGAGAGTTCACACGGAAGAAAAATATTTTTTAACTGAAAGAAATTATGCTACTTTAAACTTTTTTTTTAATCCTCTTAACACACATCAGGATAAAGAGTGAGGGCAGGTTGTGGGACTTAAGAGAAAAAGTACATAAATCATACAGAATAAAAAAAGCTTTATTTCCTTTGCATATTTAGGTGGTAGTATGCCCATTTTTGACATACAATTTCTAATTTCACAAATACTACTTTATTTTCCCTATATTTTTTGACCTTTTAATTCTCTCATTCTAACAGCAATTACTCTGCATCTTTGCTTCTGGACAGGTTTGTGACTGGAAAGAAGGCATTTGCCTAGAACCATCCCTTTATCAGCATTAGTTGCAGAAATCTAAACTCATTGAGGACATTTTACAGAGTGCTCTGAGGAAACTATAAGCAAAGAGAAAGACCTCTGAAAAGAAACATCCAGATGGAATTTGCCTAATAGCAAGAGAAGAATCCAACTTCATGGCTGGGAAAAGTGCAGTGATTGTGAGCCTGGAAGCAGGAGAGACACAGGCATGGTGGGTCCTCAGCAGCAGGGGGCGAGGGGGCAAAACTCCCAAATGAAATCACCGTATGTGCAACTAACTTTTTCTTTATTAACAATAACAGTTGATAACAATGTGTACTTACAGGTGTACAACGTTGACAGAAAAATAGCATAATGCTTTCAAACCTAATGAAGGCACTACAAACAACTAAGGCAGTATTTTCTTACAGTCAGGTAAAATCAAGAATCCAGTCAAAAATTAGGTCAATTTAAAGAAAAATAACGTCAAATTTATTGTACTCCTAAATACACTATTCATACTTACTACTCAAAAGATAGTTTTGAATTGATATATTAAATTTACAAACATTCAATAATTAAGACACTCAATAACCAATCCTTTTTTTTTTTTTTTTTTTTTTTTGAGACGGAGTCTCGCTCTGTCGTCCAGGCTGGAGTGCAGTGGCCGGATCTCAGCTCACTGCAAGCTCCGCCTCCCGGGTTCACGCCATTCTCCTGCCTCAGTCTCCCGAGCAGCTGGGACTACAGGCGCCCGCCACCACGCCCGGCTAATTTTTTGTATTTTTAGTAGAGATGGGGTTTCACCGTGTTAGCCAGGATGGTCTTGATTTCCTGCCCTCGTGATCCACCCACCTCGGCCTCCCAAAGTGCTGGGATTACAGGCATGAGTCACCGCGCCCGGCCCAATAACCAGTACTTTTTAAAAATATTAAATATAGAAGAAAATGTTTCCTTGAGCCAAAATTTGAGACTGAGGGAAATGTGACACTTGCCTAGAAAGATGAGCCAATACACTTTAGCCTTTACCCAGGTAAACAAAGCACTGCTATCATGGATTTTATCAGAAAAGAGAAAATCTCCTGGTATATCCAGCTAACCTACACTCCTAGTATATCCACATAAACACATATTACTCCAAAAATATCAATATCTGGAATTCAGGTCATTGATAGAATGCTAAGGCCCCAATTAAAAAAATAAATAAATAAACTATTGAGTAAATATATGGACTCATACACAGTAGTGCAAGCTTGTGCATTTTAAAAACTGGTTGTGGCTGGACACAGTGGCTCACACCTGTAATCCCAACACTTTGGGAGGCTGAGGCGGGTGGATCACCTGAGGTCATGAGTTCGAGACTAGCCCGACCAACATGGTGAACCCCATTTCCATTAAAAATACAAAAATTAGCTGGACTTGGTGGCAGGCGCCTGTAATCCCAACTACTAGGGAGACTGAGACAGGAGAATCACTTGAACCTGGAGGGCAGAGGTTGCAGTGAGCTGAGATTGTGCCATTGCACTCCAGCCTGGACAACAGAGTGAAAAACATAAAACAAAACAAAACAAAAAACTGGTTGAAATAACATCTTTATGGCTAAAATTTAATTACCCAGGAAATCTAATTAATAGGTACGTTTTGAGAATATTCTATTCCTCAAATAGTGCAGTTTCTTCACGCCTTACAATACACTATAGCTTATTTGCTAGAAAATACTATTGTCTCACATTTTGTCTTTACATTTTGAATCATTTATATCTGGCATTTAATTGGATAGTGATTTTTTAAATTTGATTTGCACTTATTTTAAAGATAATTATGCAGGGATTTTTTTTTTTTTTTTTTTTAGTTTATTCTTGCTTAGTGCTATCTAAACATGCAACTTTTGTTCACAGGAGGGCATCATTACTCAGAAAAGAAGTGATTTATGGAGTAATTAAAGCAAACTAAATCTTCGGTAACTAAATGTAAATTATAAGTGAATGCTCACTTGGTCTGACCTCTCTAATCTTTTTAAACATAAAATATTTATATTGTTGCCATTAGTATGTTAATAATCCTGGGTTTTAGAAATAGTTTTATTTAATTTTCACTTTGATTATTTGTTTTTTCTAAGTCAGAGATACTAAAATGAATGGACATTTTTACTAAAACTAGGAATAGTGCCAGACGAAAGCTAGATGATTTTAAAACTATGAATAAAATAGAGTTACAATTACACACATATACTCGCACGCTCATTTGTTTTCAGTTAAACATTTCTGAGTACACATATAGGTACCTGTCAATATTTCCTATGTAAGAGTGTATTTGTTTTTATATAGCACATAAGAATTCTCTCAAAATTATTAATGTATTCATTAAATTTGCTTATTTATTGTTCAAACATTATTCATTAAATTGTGAACAATAAATCATTAGAGATTCGCCTGCCATCAGCCACAATCTGTAACTGTTAGTTGGTAACAATTATATTTTTTAGATTAAACTGAATTGAAAAACTAAAACACTGATATTGATAAATGTTGCAAATATGTGAAGAACTCTTCCACATATTACTATTAAAAAATGTGAACAAATAAATAAATAGGCCAAGAATTTAGAAAGCAAGTAAGAGATGAATGAATGTTTGGGTTAATATTTTTATATAAATACAGCACTCTAAATTCAAACATACATAAAGGAGTACATACATGTTTTTACAGATAAGTAACTAGAAATTATGACTATATGGTGTATAATACAATGATGAATTAATATATTTACATCAACAATGATTTATTCAATATTTAGAGTTATAATTGATTTTATAAAAATATATTCAGACATCATAACATTTTTATTAAAATGTTTATATTATGGGTGACTGTATGTTCTTTTTGACATTTTATTAAAAAGAGATGCTTTAAAACATGCTTAATAATCTTGCTCAAATAAACTAGAAATTAGTTTATACATTCGTGGATATCATCAGAAATTTTAATAAAACTAACTTTTAGTAATATTTTATTTTATTTATGTTTCTTTTCTATGGAAAAGTAAAAGTGATGAGATTAACTCATTTCCACAACAGATTTCATGGTTCAGTTACAATCTGTTTTCTAAAAATGGGAAGTCGACTCAATATGAATGTTTAGCATGCAGTTAATATCTAGAATATATTACTATGATACTGATCATTTTTACTCCCCTTAAAATACGCTGTTAAGAAAAGAAATCAAGAAAGAAGAATATTCTTAATATAACACAGCACAAAGAGGAATCATATTGTTATCTGAGAAATTCCTCATAAATGTATGTTTAGAAGTATTCTTGGAGGGAACTTGGTACACTTCTTTCACTTTCCTAGAGCATAATGTGATTTGTTCCGAAGTTAAACCACAATTAACTGTGTACAATCAGAAATCAAGTTTTTTGTTTGATGCAATAAAATACAACTTATTGATATAATAGAATATCACTCAGATTTATAAAGTTTCATTGTTATAGTTGTAGCTATGTTTTAGCCACACAAAAGCCAATACCATTGTGAAAATCAGCAGTATTCTGTAAAAGTGGAACTGCTGCACCACATTCTGCTTGAATACTTGGTTCAAAAAGATATTTGACCTGATAATTACTTTACAATAAATTATAGAAACAGTATTTAAAATGTTATAATGTTCAATTTAAAAACTAATTATAACAATTTTCATGGTTAATAGCATTTAATATATTAGTTTTAAAACTACATAAACTATTTAATTTTTAAGTCTGTGTTTTCCTTTATTACTAAAGACAAAATTATTTTCTCCTAGAAAGTCTGCATTTATTATATTCTAATTACAATCTTATTGTTCTGGTTCTTGTGTAATGATAATGGAGAAATAACAAATTTGTTCCATGTCATACAAAGAGTGGAGAAAAATAACCTGTGTGCTTTTGATGAGTTAAACTGCTGTACCTACACTCATGAAATTTCAAGACAGTAACTCTCAATGACATTCCAGTTATTTCCGCCTATATCGCCATTCCCAAATACCCTAGTGATATCTACAATATTAGGCATATTGTAGCAAAACTTCTTTCATTTGTCTTTAGCATTTCATTGTCTTTAACCCCTATAAGTGACATCAGGTTTTAAAATTCAACTTTGTTCATTTATTTAAATGTACTCAAGCTTAAAAATGGCATTTAAATGAATGTATTTGGGAATATAGAATATGAGAGACAGAGATGGGTTTGGGGGAAGAGAGAGAGAGAGAGAGAAATATGGAGGGAGAGTTACAGAAAGAAGAAGAGAGATGAATACATCTAAGCTGTTTCTGATTATTTTCAATTATTGCTTGATTTAAACCTGCTTCTATCCATCTACTTCCCCACAAACCTGTTTCAGAGATTATTTGTCTAGAAAAACTTGATGTCTACTTGCTCTGAAGTTTTTGACTCTCCAGGATGGCACAGTTGTTAATGTATTAGTAGATTTTAAATCCTACTGCTTTCTGCAGATCTTTTTATGAATGCTTGTAAGGTATGTCAGAATTGGGTTTGAAAGCAAAATCATATGCTGCCATATGGAAAATTAGAAAGAGAGCAGTTTAAGACTGGTGATTTTTAAGAGAATGGAAATACATATTTTCACGTGAACTTCAAAAAATTTACATGCTATCTTAAATATCCTTCTCTGAGCTGAACCTGAGCATTGAAAAAAAAAAAAAAAAAGGAAGGTTCAAGTTGAATTGATATTAGGTAACCAGTACAATAATTCTGATATAGAAAAAAGTTTCTAGCACCTGAACTTGACCTAAGCTGACTTTTTTTTTTTCATGTCTGCTGTCTCACACTTGATGTGTCACCAGTCACACTATACTACTTCTGCACACGCCAGGTTGTGTGTTGCTGCTTGCTTTAATTATGTTCTTTACTCCTTCCTTTTCCATTTCTTTACTAACGCTTCTTGAGCACCTACTAACTGTCAGACTTTGTGCTACATATACAGTGAGAAATAACATACAACATGCCCTCACAGTGTTTGCCAAAGCAAGATTCATATTCTAAAGAAGAAAGTTTTGTCATTTTTGCCAACATGGATGAACCTGTAGGACATTATGTTAAGTGAAATAAGTTAGAAATGGAAAGACATATACGCATCATTTCACTCCTTTGTGAAGTCTCATGGAAGTAGAGAGTAGACTGATGACTTTCAGGGCTGGAAAGATATTGGTCAAAGGATACAAAATTTCAGTTATGCAGAGGGAAGAATTTCAAGAGAGCTATTGTATAACATGCTGACTATAGTTAACAATATATAGCATTCTTGAAAAATGCTAAGAGAATGGATGTACCAGTTCTTACCACAAAAATGGTAACAATGTGAGGAAATGCATATGTTAATTACCTAGATTTAGTCATTCCACAATGTATATATACTTCAAAACATCATGGATGTAAATGTTCTCACCACAAAAAGGGTAACTATTTGAGGAAATGCATATGTTAATTACTTAGATTTAGTCATTCCACAATGTAAATATGCTTCAAAACATCATGTCATACTTAGTACAACACATACAATTGTATATGTCCATTAAAAAAAAATTAAATTTTTAAAAAGAACATGATAAGGAAATGAAAAGGTGCTCTGCTTCCAGGTGGTAGAGATGGATGGCTTATCTTTTTGACTAATACACTGAGTGAATATCTCATCCAGAATGAGTATGATTATTTAATTTCCATCTTCCCAATACAAGGGGAATTAAGAGCAGCTGGAGAAAAATTACAGCCATTGAAACTGCTGCTTTCCTTTCTCCATCATTCATATAAATTCTGCTGTACCTTTATCTCCTCTGTTCTATAATTTTTATCCCTTTTATTTATTGGCTTCTCTCCAGAAGTCATAAGCAATTTCAAGCACCTTCCCATTATAAAAAAATAACTAGCAATAAAAGCCATCCCCATGATCCTACAACCCCTGGAGATATTATTCAATGTTATTCTTCTATTTTTCTTTCAAGTTTTTTTGATTTTTGTTTTTTGTTTTTACTTTTTATTGCTATTGCTACTTCCTCGCATTCAACTGAACTATCATTTCAATACCACTGGTTTCTATATCCACCACATGACTATATATACACATGTGAAAGTCAATAATTGCCAAATGTAACAGATAAGTTTTTTCAATTCAACTGTTAAAAATACCCCAGAAGGATTTGCCATGTTTTTACTATCCGTTTGTAGACCCATTGCAACCATGGAGACCACAGGCCGCTGTTATTTCTTGCTCTATCTGCTTCTCTTTAATTATGTTTTATCTTCATTTCCTTGGCATTATGTCCTTTACGTAGCCATCTTCTAATTATTTGGGTAATTTAAACAGTTCTCCTGATTTCAGCTAATGAAAATAAATCCTCTAACTTGTCCTGAAATAGCAGAGGATGCTTTATTGACAATATGTTCAAGTCTGACCTCTTTGATATTTGAACCTCTCCTCTTCTGATATTCTTTATTGTAGTTACTAACACGACATCAACATCTTAGAAATCACTATTAAAGTCTGCCTTGCTTTAATCTTACAATTCATTGATTGATTGTTGAATTCATATGAATTTCTGTTTGTATCCTCCTGAGTTGATTTCCTAATCTTTATGTTTATAATCATGTCAGTAACTTAACTTGTGTTCACTTTATATCCTAACTGTGTCCACCTACTTATGTATCTTACCTATAACTATCCATAACCATCTTTCCAGTTGCTGTCAAGGTGCATATCACCTAATATATTTTCCCTACATACAACCGTTTATTGACTTCCCCTGTGTGTGAGATGAACTGACCAGATCCTTTCCATGACACTTAAAGCCATCATAGATTGTATGCCCATGAAGCCAGCCTTGTCACGTTACGATCAAACAACATATACTGCTTACATTCACCATAGTTTACACATTTTGTTTAGTATTTTTAAATTTTATTTATAATTCACATTGCAGTTCATCATTTTCTTAGTTTGTTTTGTCTCCTCTGCCAGGAATGTTCTTTCCATCTTCCTCTTTATTGAACTTACTTTCAACTTAATATTCTAGATTAATTTCTGGATGAGTGTTATTACCTCAGGAATAATTTCATGTCCCCGCCCTGCACATGCACACTGCATAAACCTGGATATCCACAAGCTTCATTATGTGCATCTCTCTTTCTTATTCACTTCACAATTTTATAACAATCAGATTATAGGAGAGTCTTCTGTAATATACTCCAAACTCCTTTGGGGGCAGTAATTCCATATTATTTATCAGTCTTTGTCTTTGTATATAATTTTACAGGTGCTCAATACATATAGGCTTCTAATTCCAAACAATATATGTGAAAAATGAATGAAATATGCCATTGTAATAAAGCTTGAATGCTAGGAGTTTAGAATACTAGCTGTTTATTGTTGTTTAAAAAATGGAATAACTGTTTTCCACTTCACTTGGTTATCATGAAAAAAGTGTATGTAAGGTCTTGAAGAAATATCAACATGAATAAAATAAAATATATTGCAAAAATCAAGGTAAATATAACATCTTTTGTTATTCTATAAGAAGCAAATGATGTAAGAGTAGCCATGTCTTAAAAAATAAGTTTCATTCAGGAACAAAAGCTACTAAACCAGGGCCACTTTACAGAAGGGACCTTTGCTTAAATAATTTAATTTGCCTTGTATCATCTGGCCAGCAGTTAAAAGAACGAGTTATAAATTAGCAAAGTCTGTTATATGTTAAGGTGAAATTCAGCATACAAAAATCAATATGAACAGAAGGATCTGATTTTCATAAATTTAACCTAATTATTTGAGATAATTATTCTTCCCAACATTTTCTTACCTTCTTTTGCCCTCATCAGCAAAATCACCAAGACTCTTACTCTTTACATATTTTTCCAGTGGTTTCTGCTTGTTATAAACTATACTGACATTGTGAGCTCTCAAAATATTTCTTAATTAGGTAAGCCATAATTTTCTATTTTTTATGGGTTTTCATGTTGAAAACTGCTTTGAACATTAATAGAAAAAAAATCAGGGTTAAATAGTGCTTTAAAACCTCAGTTTTAGGAAGAATATTCTCAGAAAAATATTATTTCCTATGTGGATACTGCAAAGGTTTAAGTTACAAATATTGTCGATCTCACAGCTGTTCTCCTTTAAGCTATCATTATGTCAATTTTCCTTTAAACCGTTATTTATGATGCACAAATAGCTTTTATATTTCAAAAAAGGAATTTTTTCAGAAGAGAGAACAATACTAGAAGCTACTTAATAGTAAATCATATCTCATATTTTGTTCTATGTGACCTTTTTTATGGCGTTCAAAGTTTGACCCTAATGTAGATATGTGATTGTCAATGATTTATTTTCCTTTTCTTTTCTCTTACTATTTTTTTTGTGGACTGCTGTTAGTGTTAATCTTTGTAGTTTATGTTACAGGTCATCAGACTATTAAGAACCATATCTGTACCTAATGGAGAGGACTATATATTGCCTGTAGATAGTGACATGAGGTATACACTGTGACCTAATGGATTTTGTGTCTCTTTTGATTTGAGAGTGAGAGCATCTTCCTTTGTGTTATATATAATTGTTTTATGTTAGGCAGATGCATTCAGTTGTTTAAATATGAATCAAAATGTGAAAATGTGTGCTGAGTGACAAAAATGTGAAATCTTTACTTCAGTACCCATTTGCCCTCAGATGCAGCCATTGACTTTTCCATCCTTCCTACTATTTACTTCAGGGTAATTAACCTTGGAAGATGTGTTCCTTAGACTCCCATTTCAGCTGACTTATAGTTTGGTTCAACCAGTCACTGATAAAGGAAGAAAGCAGTGTATTTCTCCTTTTCTTGAGCCTCTGGCAGCATTTTTGACAGTGTTAGTTTACATATATGGCTCCAATTCTCACTAGAGAAACCCCCTCATGAAACCAGGTTCCACTGAGTGATTCTGGCTCCTGATGTCTTTCATCACAAAAGTAAGGCAGCTTCTTTCTTTTGTGCCTCCATTTGGTCGTAGCCTCCAGCTCTTGGTAATCTCTGGGCTGATTTGTTATCTGCTTGCCTTCTCCATCATTTTATAATCAATACTTGAATTAAATAACATCTATTTTAAGTACCCAGAATGGCTTCTGTTTTCCTATTGAACTCTGGTAGGTATAGGAAAAGACAGCAAATACTAGGATCAGTGGATATAGATCCTGCTGGTGCAGATGAATTGTTGGAGTTAGGGAGCAGAGGGAGTAAACTAGAGGAGAAGAACTGGTCAGAAAATAGGATATTTGAAACGGCTATTGCATTTGCAATTATTAATAATAACTAAGTCTAACCATAGAAATGAATGTCCGAGATACTTGGAGGAAAGTGCCATTGTAAGAGAAAACAAATTGGAACTGAGAGGTCAGAGGATTGAAAAGAACCTGACAAAGACTTTCTCCATGACCAAAATTTTGTCAGGCTTTTCTGAATAATTTTCTCCTCTAGGTCCCAACCTTTGGATTTCTGTATCTGTATTTGCCTTACCCAATTTTAGGAAGAAATTCTGCTGAGTCAGTTTTAGCCAGAATCCCCACATTCTATATCTAATTGTCCACAATATCTGAGTAAAATCCTCATCACCTACCATCCTTCAGGTGATATCTCATTACCCTGGCCTGCCTTCAGCAAAAATCCTCTTAGGTCTGTTTAACTGGAACCTTGACCCCCAGTCTTGATGTTTTCTGTTTCTCATTCACTGACTTTATGACTGCGACATAAGTGTGTGGTGTAAAGGCATTTGATTTAAAATTAGGGAGAACATTGTTTAGGAAAGAGGAGAATGGTCTAGAAAAGGCAATGGAGAGGACGGAAGACAGCTCTCCTTGTCTAAATTTCTTAGACTTGCAGGAAAGAAAACAACCCCAACTTAAGAGAGCTTCAAGAAAAGCAGCGTCCTTAAGGGACAACACTTTTTAAGTAATTAAAAAAAGGAGGAAAATACCAGAGAGCGTGTTGAGAATGTGTGGGATTTTACCAACATACGAACTGAATCCCCAAGGACTCAGTGGAAGGGATTCAAAATTTAGAAACAGTAATAAATGTGAGTGAGAAAAGCAGATATATAGATATATAGAAAATATAATCCAGGGAATAGGAGATCAACAGCAAGTTCTGAGTTTGTTGAAGGCAGGTAGGGATTTTTGTCTGTTGGTTACAAAGCAGATGATGGTATTGTGTCTTGGAGTGATAATGAGGGATAAGGTGAAGGGGAGTACACATAGGCAGTTGATGACTAAGAACTCCTGGACTGTTACTCCTGTTTATAAAGTTGGAATGAATCATTCTTTTCCTCTCAATTTCCGAGTATTTCACGGGTTGTGATCTGACATGTATTACCTTTCGAATGGAATTATTTTCCCATTCCCATACAGGATCAATTTCTTAATACTTACAAAGTTATCCGGAAAAGCCAGAAATGTCCATCATACCTAACCCTTATTCTTCCAGAAATAGGTAATACAAAATGTCAGGGGAAATATTTGTATTTTATCACCTGATGGAGTGTCAGAGATTTTAGTGATTTGCCATTGGAATTTTTAAAAAATCTTATGTGAATATCAAACTGGCCCATTGTTTTCTACCAGCCACTAACCACAATAGTTTTCCTTATTTCTTTGCATTCCTAAATGCTGCCAGCCACTCTTAGGGACTTATCATCCTGAAATTCAGGGCTGGCACTGGATCTTGGTCAATAATCATTTTCTAAAGTATAATTGACACCTCTGTAAACCTATAATTAGCTTTATACAACACAAGATGCCACATATTTAGAATTGTTGAAAGATTAGTTAAGAGTATTTTAATAACCTTAAATTTGCCAGACTTGTGTCAGTACCTGGGTTGAATAGAGTATCTACAGATTTGCTACTCAGGTATGATTTTGTTTGATTCATTTAATTCAGCCTGTGATTATTGAATGCATACTGTGCTAGATACTCAAAATCCAAAAAAGATAACTAAATGTTTTGTTCCTTTTGAACTGCTTTAGTTATTGTTTCTAAAGCTTTTAAAATTCTTTACATAGTATTGTATTAGGCCGACAGTTTGAAAAAGATCATTTATTAATTTTTCACTAATTATTTCAAGCATTCTGTGTCCTTAGCAAGGTAGCAGAATACATAATACATTAAAAATTATAATGTTACTCTATATCTTAAAAAATATTTTTCTTTTATGATTTTAGCTACATCATTTTATTTTATTTGGCTATTTCTCATTATAAGTGATATATTGTAATTGAAATAAGTCTTTGTCAGTGATAAAATATAGTATCTCATATCCACACATATATTCTTCAGTTATATGTATAACATTTCATAAGTATTTTTCATTGACAAGACAATGCTGATTTCAACTAAATTTATTTACAGTAATTTCTAAGTCAAATACTTAAGTGACAGATGCCTAAATTATCTAAGCCATCAAAGAAATTTGCAGTTTCTCAACAGTTCAGCTGTTTCACCTGTATAAAAAGGCACACTTACGGCACATTTTTAAAGAGAAATTGTGAGAATAAATTCACAATGTTTACTTCCTTTAGAAAACCTATGCTTGACGAAATTTGGTAAGTAATGCAGGAGCTGGCATACTAAGTTTTGGATGTGATTAAAATTTTGGTTAAGCATTTAACTGATAGATGTATAAACTTCACTTTTGCAGAAGTACGATTACTGGAATTTATGATACACACATTTCAACACTCATAGGAGTTGCCAAATTTCTCTACAAAGTGATTGTTGCGAATTATATTATTACCAGAAATTCATATTTGTCTTTTGTGTATCCACATTAATATTGTTTATGAATACTAGTTTTTAATGACTGTGTGATATGAAATGATATTATGTTTATTTAATTTTAATTGTCTTGATTACTAGTGGGATTGAACAACCATTTCTTTCTTTTTGTTGTTGTTTTTTACTCTTATTTTAGATTCAGCAGTTATGTGTGCAGATTTGTTACCTGGGTATCGTGTGTGATGCTTAGGTTTGGAATATGAATGATCATATCACCCAGGTACTGAGCATAGTACAGGATAGGTATTCAACCCTTGCCCCCTACCCTCCTTAATCCCTCTAGTAGTCTCTAGTTTGTATTCTTGCCACCTTTATGTCCATGAGTACCCAGTGTTTAGCTCCCATTTATGAGTGAAAACACATGGTATTTGGTTTTCTATTTTTGCATAAGTTTGCTTAAGCTAAAGGTTCTCCGGCATCATTCATGTCGCTGCAAAGGGCATAATTTTGTCGATTTTTATGGCTGCATAGAATTCCATGGTGTATATGTGCTACATTTTCTTTATCTAATCAACTATTGATAAGCACCTAGGTTGATTTTATGTCTCTGTTTTTGTGAATAGTGTTTTGCCTCAATGAACATGTGAGTACATATATGTTTTTGATCGAATGATTTATTTTCTTTTGGATAGATACCAAGTAATGGGATTACCAGATCAAGTGGTAGTTATGGTTTAAATTATTTAAGAAATCTCTGAACTGATTTCCACAGTGGCTTAACTAATTTACCTTCCCACCAACAGTGTATAAGCATTCCCTTTTCCCTGCAGCCTTGCCAGCATTTTTTATTTTTACTTTTTAATAATAGCCATTATGACTGATGTGAGATTGTATCTCATTATGGTTTTAATTTGCCTTCTCTGATGATTTAGTGATGTTAAACATTTTTCCATAAGTTTATTGGCCGCTTGTATCTCTTCTTTTAAGAAGTGTCTTGAACAACTTTTGCTTTATCCGTCGAGAATCCTGGTTTCTACCACTTGAGTTGTCCTTACAATTGTTTTTGTAAAAAAAAGCTTTTTATTCATTTTTAATTTTTATTTATCAATGTATAGAATATATATATATTCTCTATATTAATGCTTTGTTGCAAATATATGGGTTGCAAATACATTTTTATTGCATTTCATTATGTATACTTTTATTAGAATTTTAATCAAGAACATTGTAGTTTCAAATGCTACTATAAGAAATAATAGAGAGAAGACCTGTGTACACTTTATCCAGTTTCTTACAATGGTAAAATTTTGCAAACCATATTATAAAACAACTAACATATTGGTGTTTGCACAATTCATGGATCTTACTCAGATTTATCCAGCTTTACTTACATCTGTGTGTGTGTGTGCACGTGTGTGTGTGTGTATGAAAGAGAGAGAGAGAGAGTATATGTGTGTTTAGCTCTATATAACTGTACCACATGTGTAAGTTCACATATACACCACCACATTCAGGATATACTGAACAGCTCCATTACCAAAAGGATCCCTCCTGTCGCCTTTATATTACCACGCCCATCTCTTCCCAATAATTCTCTGCCACTGATCACCTCCACTTCAGTCACTGTCCCTAACCACTAGCATGCACTAACCTGTTTTCATTTCTAAAATGTTGTCATTTGAAAATGTCTTATATATGAAACAATACAGTTGCTCACCTTTTGAATGTGGATATTATTTAGTTTTTATTTTTATTTTAATTCTGGTGTACATGTGCAGGATGTGCAGGTCTGTTACATAGGTAAACATGTGTCATGGTGGTTTGCTGCACCTATCAAAACATTGCCTAAGAATTAAGCTCAAGATGCATTAGCTATTTTTCCTAATGCTCTCTTTTCCCCAACTGCTCTCTCTGACAGGCCCCAGTGTGTGTTGCACCTTAGTGTGTGTCCATGTGTTCTCATTGTTTAGCTGCCACTTATAAGTGAGAATATGCGGTGTTTAGTTTTCTATTCCTACGTTGGTTTGCTGAGGATAATGGCTCCATCTCCATCTATGTCCCTGCAAGGACATGATTTTATTCCTTTCTTTTTTGTGGCTGCATAGTATTCCATAGTGTATAGGTACCACATTTCTTTTTTTATCCAGTCTATCATTGATGGACATTTGGATGAATTCCATGTATTTGCTACTGTGAATAGTGCTGTAATGAAAGTACGTGTGCATGTATCTTTGTACAAGAATGATTTACATTCCTTTGGGTATATACCCACTAATGGGATTGCTTGGTCAAATGATATTTCTGGTTCTAGATCTTTGAGGAATCCCCACACGGTCGTCCACAATGGTTGAACTAATTTACATTCTCACCAACAGTATTAAACCATTTTCCTATTTCTCTGCAACCTTCCCAGCATCTCTGTTGTTTCTTGACTTTTTAATAATTGCCATTCTGACTGGCATGATATGGTAACTCATTGTGATTTTGATTTGCATTTCTCTAATGATCAGTGATGTTGAGCTTTTTTTCCATATATTTGCTGGTCGCATGAATTCTTCTTCTGAGAAATGTCTGTTAATGTCCCTTGCCCACTTTTTAATTTTTTTTTTATAAATCTGTTTAATTTCCTTGTAGATTCTGGATATTAGACCTTTTCTGATGAATGGCTAAATTCCTGGACACATACACCTTCCCAAGGCTGAACTAAGAATAAGTTAAAACCCTGAATAGACCAATAACAAGTTTTGAAATTGAGGCAGTAATAGCCTACCAACCAAATAAAAGACCAGAACCAGATGGACTTAGAGCTGAATTCTACCGTAAATACAAAGAGGAGTAGACACCCTTCCTTCTGAAACTATTCCAAGCAATTGAAAGGAGAGACTCCTCCCTAACTCATTCTATGAGGCCAGCATCATCCTAATACCAAAATATGGCAGAAATACAACAAAAAAGGAAAACTTCAGGCCAATATCCCTGACAAACATTAGTGTAAAAATTCTCAGTAAAATTCTGGAAGGCCAAATCCAGCAGCCCATCAAAAAGCTTACCCGCCACAATCCAATTGGCTTCATCCCCGGGATGCAAGGCTGGTTCAACATACACAAATCAATAAATATAATTCATCACATAAACAGAACTAAAGACAAGAAACACATGATTATTTAATTAGATGGAAAAAAAGGACTTCAATAGAATTCAACATTTCTTCATGTTGAACTCTCATAACCTTATGAACTCTCATAAACTAGGTATTTAAGAAACTTACCTCAATATAATAGCCATTTATGACAAACCCACAGCCAACACCATACTTAATAGGCAAAAACTGGAAGCATTCCTATTGAAAACTAGCACAAGACAAGGATGCCCTCTCTCACCACTCCTACTCAACATAGCATTGGAAGTTTTGTCCAGCAGAATCAAGCAATAGAAAGAAATAAAAATTCGTCTCTTCAAATAGGAAAAGAGGAAGTCAAATTCTCATTGTTTACAGATATCCTGATCCTATATCTAGGAAACCTTATCGTCTCAGTCCAGAAGCTTCTTAAGCTGGTAAGCAACTTCACCAGTGTCTCAGGATGCAAAATCAAAGTGCAAAAGTCACAAGCATTCCAATACACCAACAACCAGCAAGCTGAGAGCCAAATAATGACTGAGCTACCATTCACAATTGTTACAAAAAGAATAAAATAGCTAGGAATACAGCTAAAAAGGGATGTGAAGGACCTCTTCAAAGAAAACTACAAACCACTGCTCAAGGAAATCAAAGAGGACACAAAGAAATGGAAAATTGTCACATGTTCATGGATAGGATGAATGTGGATTTTTATTTAGCATAATCCTTTCCAGATTCTTCTGAGTTATTGAATGTGTATATAGTTTTTTCTTTTCCATTTAGAATAGTATTCCATTCTGTGCATATATACAGTTTAGTCATTCACCTGTTGGATAACTGAGCTATTTCCAGTTTGAGCTCTAATGATTAAAACTACCATGAATATTTTTGTTCAAGTTTTTTTGAGAAGATAAGTTTTCAAATGATAGTTTAGTTTGTATGTAATTATGTGTTTACTTTTACAAGAAATTGACAAATTTGTTCCCAGAGTATATGCACCATTTTACCTTCCCACCGGCAATATATGATTGACCCAGTTTCTTTGCATCTTCATCTGCATTTGGTGTCCTATTTTTTAAAAAAAAATTATTTCAGCCATTCTGGTGTAGTGATGTTGTGGTTTTGATTTATATTTTCTTGTTGCATAATAATGTTGAATAGCTTTTCATGTGCTTATTTGCCATTTTTATGTCCTCTTCATAACTTTGGCCATTTTATAATTAGACTTTTTGTTTGTCTGGCTGTTGAATTTTGATTTTTCTTTTTGTGTATTCTAGACATAAGACTTTGTAGGATAGGAGTTTGGCAAATCTTTTTGCTTTGTCTGGTGTTGATCTTTTTATTTTCTTTATAGGTCTTTGGCAGAGCCCATATATTTCTATTTAAATTATGGAATGATCTTGTCTATGTCTATGAAAATTATTTCTGGCACCTTTACTAAAATTGTATTAAATAGCTTTAGATAATTCTGCAAACAAATGTCATCCCTACTATACTGATTCTTCCAATTCATGAACAAAAGTTATGTATCTTCATTAATTTAAGCCTACTTGATTTTCTTCATCAGCATTTTGTAACTTTAATTGTACAAATCCATACGGAGTCGTTTAAGTGTTTACCTAAGTATTGCAAATTATTTGGAGTGATTGTACATAGTATTGTGTTTTCATTAAATTTCTGCATTTTCATTTTTTTATATTGAAATGTGTGTTGTTTTTTTTTACTTGATCCTGAGACTTAAAACATTTAGGCATTTTGGGAGTTCGAATTGTTGGAATTTCTTATGTAATAAGAAATAATCATGTAGTCTACAATTAGTGAGTTTCGTCATTTTCAATCTGTATTTCTCTATCTTGCCTTATTACACTGAATAGAATTTTCAGTACTATGTTGAATAAGAGTAGAGTGAACAGATGTGCTGTCCTTATTTCCAATCTCGTATAGGAGAGAATTCAGTCTTTCACCATAAAGAATTGTATCAGCTATAAGCTTAGGGTGATGTTAATTTTCAAGTTGACGTAATTCCCCTCTATTTCTAACTTTTTAAGAGCTTCTATCATGAATGGTTAATGGATTTTGTTAAATCCTCTTGTGTCAATGGATATGATAAACTGATTTTTCTTCATTAGTTAGTGGATATGGTAGATTACATTATTGATTTTTGAGTGTTGAACCAGCTTTGAACCGAGAAATAAATCCTACTTGATCATGGTCTACAATTATTTTCATATATATTGCAGTTGATCTTCTAATATTGAGATTCCTTATATATCAACTTTTTTACATGCAAAATTGTGAGAGATATATGTCTATAGTTTTATTTGATTTTGTACTATCTTTGTGAATTTTGGTATTAGGGTGATACTAGCCTAGTGAAATGATTTAATGAATATTCCCTCTTCTAAAATTGCTAATTCTTTGAATGTTGTGATTCTCTAGTGAAACAATCTTAGATCGGTGATTTCTTTTCTGGGAACTTTTGTATTAATAATTTCATTTTAAAATGATTGATTATAAGGCATCATGTTTGAGTTTCACTCATTTGTGCTTTCTGAAGAACTGTTCCTTTTTTTTTTTTTTAAATTAATGTTCCCCAAGGCACTTATAGCATTCTTCTTTTTTTTTTGTCTTGAGATAGTCTCACTCTGTCACTCAAGCTGGAGTGTAGTGGCATGATCTCGGCTCACTGCAATCACCTCCTAGGTTAAGCAGCTTTCCTGCCTCAGCCTCCAGAGTAACTGGGATTATAGGCACCTGACACCACACCCAGCTAATTGTTGTATTTTTAGTAGAGACTGGGTTTCACCACGTTGGCCAGGCTGGTCTTGAACTCTTGTCCTCCAGTGATCTGTCTGCCTCAGCCTCCCAAAGTGCTGAGATTACAGGCATGACCCACCGTGCCCAGTCAGTATTCTATTATTAATGGCTATAAAATTTATATTATATCCCCGATTTCATTTCTCATATTGACAATTTGTGTTTTCTCTTTTATTTCTGCTAGTCTTACTAATTAATTTTATTTTGAAGAACCAATGTTCATCAGTGTTCTCTATCATTTTCCAATTTTCAATTTTATTGATTTTTGCTCTGAATATTTCCTTCCTGCTTTTTGCTCTGAGTTTAATTTGCCCTTCTATTTTCCAGTTTCTTGATGTAGAAACTTTGAGTTTTGACTTGAGACTAGTCCTTGTTTGTAATGTAAGCACTTCATGCTATAAATTTTTCTCTCAGCATTGCTTTAGCTGCATCTCTTGCATTTTTGTATATTCCATATGTACTTTCATTCTGGTCTACATTTTTTTAAGATTTTATATTTGACTTACAAACTATTTAAAAATGTGTTGTTTAATTTTCATGTGTTTAGAGATTTTCCTGTGGTCATTCTATTATTGATTTCTACTTCAGTGTCATTGTTGGCAGAGAACACATTCTGTCTGATTTCATTTATTTTAAATTTATTGAGATTTATTTTATGAATTAGCATACAGACTATTTCAATTAATATTCTGTTGATTTTTGAAAAATGTGTATTCTGCTGTTGTTTGGTGAGGGGTTCTATAAATATCGGTTAGATCCTGCTGGTGGATTGTGCTGTTCAGATTTTCTATATCCTTTGTGATTTCCTATCTAGTAATTCTCTCAGTTGCTAAGTGGGAGATACAGTTTCCAGTTATATTTTTGGATTTGTTTTTTACTTCTTCAGTTCTAGATATTTTTGCTTCATGAATTTTGAAGGATTCTTGTTTACTCAGGACACAGTTGGGATTGTTAGGTATCTTGTTAAATGGATCTTCTGCTATTATTAAATTTCTTTCTGTCTCTAATAGCTTTCTTGGATTTGATATCTAGTTTATTAGGCCATATATATTATATATGAATAAAGTCACACATGCTTCTGTTTTATCCTAAATGTTTTAAACAGCATTTCCCTTTCCATCCTTTAACTATCAGCCTACCTATGTTGTTGAATATGAAGTGTATGTCTTCACTTTGTTTAGGGGAAGACTCTCAGGTTCACTAAGAAGGACTCTGTGGCTGGGTCTCTCTTGTTGGTTCTGCCCATCTTTATTGGGCTATCCCAGTGGAGTAAGGAAATATCAGGCCTAAATGGGATGGCCAGAAGAATGGCCACTAACTGATGCCAGAATTTCTGATCATTCATTTGCCATTGGTGTTTCACTCACCTGATATTACAGGGTATTCATTTCAACATGGTGAAAAACTTAGCCTACATAGGATGCCTTGTTTTACTAGGTTTCAGGTTAAGAAATGCCTGCAAGGCTTCTTCTGTTGTGTGGGCATATGTAAGACGCATACTGCTGATGCAATGTTCTCAAATCCAGGGTTCCAAACCAGTTATCAGCATTGTCTTTTGCTTGCCTCTTGAGTAATTTATAGAGTTTATAGTTGTGCTTAGCAGGGAGAAGCAAGAAGAAATAGTTCTACATCATATCCAGATTGGAAATGATGCTGGTTTTGGACATTTTGAATATAGCAACTTTAGAGCTATCAATTTTATCATTATTTTTCCTTATGATTTATACATTTTAAGTCTTGTTCAAGTATTTTTCCCTACACTGATGTCACATGATATTACATATTTTCTATCAAAATACATGTGTTTTTACCTTTAGACGTTAAAATCTTTAATCCACTTGATTTTATCTACTTTAAAGAAATAATCTAATTTTGAAATTTTCTCATAGTCTAGTGAATTTTCCTGGTAACATGTGCTAAAAAGTTTCCTGCTTTTAAAATACATTTTTTTCATATATGTTTTGTGTTTCTAGGCTATAATTTTATGGCGATATATTTATATTTCACCCTGTTAATATGACTTAATATGACAATATTTTTATAACCATAATAATTCATTTTTAATTGATACAGTGAGTCACTACATATTTCTGAAAAATTGTCTTAGGTTTTAACACTTTCCACTTTTATAAAATCACCTTGTTCAGTTTCATCAAAAACTATGTTGTGTATTTGAATGAAATTACATTTACTTTACAGGTTAATTTGGGCAGATTTTCCAAGTTTTCAAATCTTCTCTTCCATAAAATTTGTTTCTCCATTTATTTAAACATTCTATTCCTACAGAATGTCAAAATTTTATCTGTAAATGTTTTGCATAATTTTTATATATGTATTTCTTTTTCTTTCATTTTTTTGGGGGAGGGTGAGGAACAGAGTCTCGCTCTGTCACCTAAGCTGGAGTGCAGTGGCGCGATCTTGGCTCACTGTAACCTCCACCTCCCAGGTTCAAGCAATTCTCCTGCCTCAGCCTCCCAATTAGCTGGGACTACAGGTGTATGCTGCCATGCCTGGCTAATTTTTTTGTGTTTTAGTAGAGACAGGGTTTCACTGTGTTGCCCAGGCTGGTCACAAACTCCTGACCTCAGGCTGATAGATATATTTCTAGGCACTGTTATCTCCCATGGCTTTTGCAAATTATTTATTCTTTAAGCTTTTATTATCAAATTATTTGTCATATATAATATATATGAAAGGGATGTTCTTTCATCAAATAAAGTTACTGAATTCTCTTATAATTATATTAATTCCAATTCTCTTATAATTATATTAATTCCAAAGAAGATTACTTAGATATTTTCTGTAATCATTTTTATGGTCTGAATGTTTGTGTTACCCTGAAATTCATGTGTTGAAATCTAATCACAATGTGATGATATTCCAAAGTCGACCCTTTGGGAAGTGATTAAGCAATGAGGAAGAAGCCCTCTTGAATGGGATGAGTACCCTTATAAAAGAGGCCCCAGAGAGCCACCTTACCTATTCCACCATTTGGAGAACAGGGAAAAGGTGCCCGCTATGAACCAGGAAATAAGCCCTCACTAGGCACTGAATCTGCTGCTTATCTTGAACTTGATCTTGGACTTTCCAGCTCACAGAATAGTGAGAAATAAACTTTTATTGTTTATAAAGTACCTAGTCTGTGGTATTTTGTTATAGCATCCTGAGTAGATTAAGAGATCAATTATAAAATGAAAAAAAATGAGACTTTAAAATTTTTGTCAGAGGTACATTTCTAGGAACTTTTTGAAGAAGACCTTAGGATTTTCAAGGTAACGATCATATTGTCAACAAATAGTTACAATTTGACTTCCTCCAGAATCTATAATGAACTCAAACAAATCAGTAAGACAAAAACAAACCATCCCATCAAGAAGTGTGCTAAAGACATAAGAAGACAATTCTCAAAAGGAGATATACAAATTGCCAACAAACATATGAAAAAATGCTCAACATCACTAATGATCAGGGAAATGCAAATCAAAACCACAATGCAATACTGCTTTGCTCCTGTAAGAATGACCATAATGAAAAAATCAAAAAACTAGACAGTGGCATGGATGTGTGAACAGGGAACACTTCTACCCTGCTGGTGGGAATATAAAATAATACAGCCACTATGGAAAACAGTGTGGCGATTCCTTAAAGAACTAAAAGTAGAACTACCATTTGATCCAGCAATCCCACTACTGGATATCTACCCAGAAGACAATAAGTCATTATTCAAAAAAAAAAAAAAGAAAGAAAGAAAGAAAGAATACATGTACAACCATGCTTATAGTTACACAATTCACAATAGCAAAATCGTGGAACCAACTCAATCACCAAGTGGATAAAGAAACCGTGGTATTATATGATATATAATTTATATTATATGATGGAATACTATGTAGCCATAAAAAGGAATGAATTAATAGCATTTGCAGTGACCTGGATGGGATTGGAGACTATTATTCTAAGTTAAGTAACCCAAGAATGGAAAACCAAACATCGTATGTTCTCACTGATTTGTGAGAGTTAAGCCAGGAGGACACAAAGGCATAAGAATGATACAATGGGCTTGGGGGGAAGAGCCGGTGGAGACAGGGAAAAAAGACTACAAATACGGTGCAGAATATGCTGCTCAGGTGATGGGTGCAGCAAAATCTCACCAATCACCACTTAAGAACTTACGCATGTAACCAAATACCACCTGTACATTAATAACTTATTAAAAAATAACATAAGGGTGAGAAAAGATAAACAAAATAAAAATTTAAATTCAATGTTACTGTTTCTCTGATCTTTATTCTTTATTTTGTTTTCCTGAACATGTCCCCCAATACAATTTTGAATAGAAAATTTGTTGATCTTAATTTTAAAAGGCCTGCTTCTAAGATTGTATGATGAAACAGGATATACTTTTGCAGGTTTTCGTTAGATATTCTTATCAGGTAAATGAAGTTCTCTTTCATATCTCTTCTATTTGTAGGTTACAAAGAATTGATTTCTATGTTTTTATTTTCTTTTTATAATTGTGTGTCAAAATTGACCAAATAAACTTTGCGCATCTACTTATAACTTTCTAAAAATATGTTACAAGCTTGTTTAAATTAGTAGATGGTAAGCTATCCCTTAATTTCTGAGAAAACATATATTTTATCACGATGTTTTATTTTTGTGTATACATTGGTGGTACAGGTTTCAAATTTTTTTAATTTTTTTAATGTTTGAAAATGTCATTAACCTTCAATCTTTCTCACATTGATCTAAACAAGTTTTGATATGAAGGTTATATACCAGCAAAATTAAGTGTTCTAGAAATTTGTCATTTTTAATACATTCCGGTTAAAAAATTTTGTAGATAAGATAAAAATTATCTTTTATGTGAGAGTTTGCTAACATGTGCCACTAAAAATTTTTCTAGAACAGTAGTGGGTTTTGTATTTTTGTGTGTGTGTTAATGTGTGTGTGTGTATCCAGTGGATGTGTCCCTGCAGTATCTGTTGTTAGCAATCATTTTTCACTTTTATTTTAGTACCAAACATTTTGTCTTGGTCGAACTAATCAGGGGTTATCATTTATTTTGCTTATTTTTATTTTTAATTCTTTTATTATTTCTCATCACGTTATTATTGTATAATCATATATCACCAATAATTTGATATGATTTTATTTCTTATTTTGTTACAATTATTTTAATGCATAATATATTGCTTTCATTTTTGGTTTCTTGATTTTTCTTTTACATTCTTATTCCACTTTTTTTCATTATTTCAGTATATTCAGTTGCGTTCCTATTATTAACCCGTTGAATTATACATGTTACATTAATTTTCAAGCATTCTTATTTTCAAACATTCTTTTTTCATCAGATATCAAATATATAATATATATTTCAATTTATACACTATTCATACAGCACAATTGTTGAATTTAATACTTTTGTCATTCAGTTCTACATATTTTAAATTTATGTTTACTTCACTTTTGATAGATATAATATTTAAATTGTTAATTATTTTAACATAATCCAACAATTTTAAAAAAATGTGTTTTTCCATTCTTTTTGTATTTTCATTATTTCTTTTTACATTTTATTTTATTCATCTTGATATCTTTAGTAATTTGGAGACTTGCTTTGTTTCCTCCTATTTGGATGAATGTTCCATGTGTATTCTTCTACATCTGTTGGGTACAGACAAAAGTCCATTAAATCAAGCTTATACATCAATTTATTTCACTTATTATTTTTCTATGGTTTTAAAAATTGTTCTTTCTGGTTAATCTAGCATTTATTGAGAAATAGGCATACTAGTTTGGTCAATATTTTGAAGCTTTTTGTTATAAATATTAAAGTTCAGAATCATTTTATATTCACAGTGAATTTCTCCTTCCATAATTTATAAATGTCCATTTTTATCATTTACAATGATTTCTTCTCCAAAGTTTGCCTTCTCAGAAAAAGAATAGAAATATTCCTGTGGCAGAGATAAAGCCCAAACTGAAAATCACAGTAGTACCCTTTGCAAAGATTTTGAGACAGGAAATATGTCTTAATATGCCATTGTCTTTGATTTTAATCTGTATAGTAGGATACAGTGTGGCCCTTTTAAACTGCCTAAAGCAGGAATTTGAACTGGCTCCTCCCAGAAGTGGCCCTGCCATAATTCTTCTTTTCAAAAACAAGCAAGACAATAAATAAATATAACTTACCTGAAGAATTATAAACCTAGTACCCTACCCGCACAAGGTGAGAAATGAATATTAACGACAAAAGGTCTATTAAATAAATTAATGTAAAACTACTTTGACCAGATATTGCCACAACTGCAACTGAATGAAATTTATGCAGGGGAGAAATGTGCCAATAAAGATGCACTCTTTAAGTTTTGCAACATAAGACATAATTTCCATCACGAATTCAAAAAGCATGAGAATTAGCATTTTCAAGACCAATAACAGAATATTACTCATCAAGAACATAAAAAATATGTCTTAAAAATAAACAAATTTATAAAATAACAAATCAGGACAAATATAACACAAATTTAGATAACATGAAGAAATTCAAAAGACATTAAAAATCAGTGAACGGGTGAAACCATTCTTTTGCACAGATTAAAAGATAATTTGTGAATTAGTCAGTAATTATAAAGAAGCAGAAAGGAATAAGGTAATAGAAAATCAGAGTGAATTGTTAGAGGCATGGAAACTGTAGTAACATGTCTAACAATAAAGAATTAGACAAAGTGGAGAGAGTTGACTTTAAATAGATAATGAAGGTGATTCTAGAATTGATAGCATTCTTGTCTATTCAAGTTCAAGAAGCACAACAGCTCCAGTGTGGAATAAATCCACAGGTAGACATTCAATAGGGAAAATATAAACTCAAATAAAACGTTTTGAAGCTTCTAAAGAAAAAATGACAATAGTATTTTCTTCATATATATATGTGTGTGTGTATGTATATGTGTGTATATATATGTGTATATATATATAAAGGAAGGAACCAGAAACTGTGAGTAATAGTACTTGCTTAAGAGCAAGGACAATTGGATTTCCTTTGTTGTCTCAAGTGCTAGAACAGAAACACATATGATAAAGAACTTCAGTAATGAACTCTTAGAACTCAAGAATAACGTGAAGTCAAGCAACATTCTTAATGAATGGACAAAATATTTAAATAGCCACTTCACTAAAATAGTTATATGAATGGTAAATAAGCAAATGAATAAATGCTGACTACCAGAATGCAAATTCAAATCACAACTATATACCCACTAGCAGGGTGACAACTTAAAAATCTTAAAGTCAGAGATGGGTATATAATCTCACACATTCCTGGTGCAAATGCAAAATAGTATAATCACTGTGAAAAACAAAAATGTAAGATTTATAGCAAGTTTCTTTTTTCTAAATAGATGAGGAAATTGCATATTTTTATTTAGTACTTTCCACATGGCAGTCATTGAAATAAGAGATTTACATTAAAGAAGTCAATTATTATATCTCACTTTCTTAAATATCATCATCATCAACTATTTAAAATGAGAAATAAAAAAAAAACGAAGCTAAAATAACTTGTCTAAGCCCTCACAGCTAGTAAGTGGTTCGTATAGGATATGAATCTTACTTTTTCTCTAAACTGTGTTGTAGTATAGGTTGCTATATTTAATCAAATTCCTGCCAGCTGCATAGATTTTCAGTCTTCTAAGGACCCAAATGCAAACAAGAAAAATCTATACTGCAAAATTGTACATAATTTATTCTTTCTCTGGAAACTTATAATAATAGATTTTTCCTAAATTATCCAATGCAAAATAGTAGCTTCAGAGGCAGTCAATAAGCGGTGTGTGAAAAATATATACTGTGGTCAAATACATTTGGGAAAAGTTAAGATAAAAAGCATAAAAGTTATTTCTTTATTGGAAATTTTTTATGATACCTACAAAAACAATGAATATTTAGGCAAAATTTTAATATGTATTATATTAGCGTCAATAATATTTATAATATTAATTTCTTTATACATAAATTTAATGAATTTATTTCATTAAGAAGATGAAAGACTTGCATACTGAAAATTGCAACGCATTGATGACAGAATCTATAGCAAGTGCAAACAAATGAAAAGACTACCATGTTCATTAATTGGCAGACAATATTTTTTGAATGTTTGTACCACCCTAAAGTGATATACAGATTTAATGCAACCCCTATTAAAATCCCAACGGCACTTTTTACAGATATAAAAAGATAGTATACAAATTATATGGAACCACACAATTATGAATAGCCAAATCAATCTTGAATACCAGAGCAGAGCTGGAGGCATTCTATTTCCTGCTTCAAAATATTTTACAAAGCTATGGTAATCAAAACAGTATATTACTGGCATAAAGACAGGCCCATACATCAATTAAATAGAATTGAGAGTGCAAAAATAAGTCTACACATATACTATCAACAGGTCATTTGCAGGGTTGCCAAGAATATACAATGAGAGAAGGACAGTCTCTCCAACAAATGGTATCGGCACAATTGGATATTCACATGCAATATAATAAAATTTGGCCAGTATTATACAGTATTAAAGATTTAAATGTGAGGCATGAAACAATAAAACTCTTAAATAAAATGTACAGGATGGTTTTATAACTTTAGTCTTGGCAATTATTTTACGGATATGACACTGAAAGCACAGGCAGAAAAACAAAAATAAACAAGTGGGACTACATTTTTAAAAAGTCTCCATATAGAAAAGGAAACAATCAATGAAGCGAAAAAACAACCTACACAATGGGAGAAAATATTTTTAAATCACATATTTGATAAGGGATTAATCTCCTACATATATAGAAATGCTTAGAACTCAGTAGCAAAAAATTTAAAACCCAAATAGAAAAGGAGCTAAGCACTTAAATAGACATTGCTCCAAATGCAACATAAAAATGTCCAGTGTCACTCAGTATTAATGGCCAAAGACTTAATGTCACTAATCATCAGGCAACTACAAATAAAGACCCCAATGAGACATCACTTCACACCTTTAAGGATGACTATTATTAAAAAAAAAAAAAAAAAAAAAAAAAAAGACAAGTGTTGATGAGGATGTGTAGTTGGAACCCTTCAAAACTCTTAGTGAAAATGCAAATGGCACACTGCTATGAAAAAATAGTACAGAGGTTACCCCCAAAATTAAAAATATGACTATTACACGATCCAGCAATCCCTTTTTGGGGAAGTTATTGAAAAAAATTGAAATAAGGATCTGAAAGAGATATTAGGACTCACATGTTAATTGAAGCACTATTCACAGTAGCCAAGATGTGAAAAATAAATATTCATCAACAGGTAAGTGCAGAAAATATGATGCAGGCAGACCAAAATATTATTCAGCCTTAAAAAGGAAGTTATACAGTATGTGGCAACATGGATGACTCTTCAGTACACTACACTAAGTGCAGTAAGCCAATCACATCAAGACAAGTGCTGCATGATTGTACTTACATGATGTATCTAAAAGTGTCAAATTCATAAAATTAAGGGTCAATTGGTGATTACCAGGAACTATTGGGAGGGGGGAAATGGAGAGTTACTAATCAATGGATTAAGAAAGATGTATCAGTTCCGTATATCAGATGCACAACATTGTACTTACAGTCGATAATACTGTGTTTGATGCTTAAAAAAAGACTGTGTTGGATGCTTAAAAATCTAAAATATAATAAAAATGTTAAAATAAGATTTAAAATGTAAAATTATATATTTCTTAGTGAAAAAATACCTTATATTAAACTTAACCTATGGTATATAAATTTTAAACTATATCTTAGTAAGAGATGTCAATGTTTTGAACATAAGTCATATTTTCAGATTACAGTCTTAAATGTTCCTTGATGAAAAATTTAATTCAAGTTTCTTGTTAGCATTTACCATAAAGCAAATTTCAAGACATTTTAATATTAGTTATTTGAACACTAATGGAGAAATTTTAAAAATACTATAATATGCAATATGTTCATTATTCACCTTTTATGATATGTTCATTTGCATGAAATTTTCATAGCTGCAAAATAATGTGTAAGAAAATTTTAAAACAAATGCAATATTCCTGTCTTACAAATGAATTAAGTAAAATAAGAAATAAATAAGAAAATTAGATTACTTATTCGCTTATAGTAAAAAGATTAGAATTTGACTCTCTTTAAGTGTGCAATTTTTTTTTTTTTTTTTTTTTTTTTTTTTTTTTGAGACGGAGTCTCACTCTGCCGCCCAGGCTGGAGTGCAGTGGCCGGATCTCAGCTCACTGCAAGCTCCGCCTCCCGGGTTTACGCCATTCTCCTGCCTCAGCCTCCCGAGTAGCTGGGACTACAGGCGCCCGCCACCTCGCCCGGCTAGTTTTTTTTTTCTTTTTTTGTATTTTTTAGTAGAGACGGGGTTTCACCGTGTTAGCCAGGATGGTCTCGATCTCCTGACCTCGTGATCCGCCCGTCTCGGCCTCCCAAAGTGCTGGGATTACAGGCTTGAGCCACCGTGCCCGGCCTAAGTGTGCAATTTTTTAGATCACTTTGGCAGGATTGAAATCCTTTTCTCATAGTGTTGGCAATAGAATTCAGTGTTTCTAGAAAATTATTACAATTATTTTAGATCTGCCTTATTAATAAGTTTTAATTAAGTTATAAAATAAAAGTCTCTATTTATATAAATTTGCCTGTAATTATTAGCAAGGATTTCAATGTTCTTTAACATACTGCTTTTAGTTACTTGGATGAGTGTTACAGAATTCTTTGTGTATTTTAAAGGATTATTCTTAAGCATTTGATAACTGTTTCGGATTTCAGCCAATCAATGAAACCTGAACAATGTCACTACAACAAAAGAGAATTAAAAAATAATCAGGAACTACAGGACATAGAGAGGCAGCATTTTATTGTTAGTCCACTTTACATAATTGGTGTCTCACATACTATATTATGTGATCTTCTGTTTTCTCCCAGCAAAATAATGGAAAATATTCTCTTTTAATAAATATAGGCTTAAATCAAGATGTATTAAGTACATAATTATTTAACTTCCATTATACTAGTAAAAATGCGGTTGATTACAAAGTTTTTGTTAAAATGTATCAATAAAGTTACTTAGACATATATCTTTTTATATCTGTGTATCTTCTTAGATTGAAACTTTAGAAGTGAGGTTGCTATTTCAAAGAAATATGGCATAAGCTCACCATTATCTATACAAGGAAATTTCCCTTAACTCACTCTCCTAAAGGCTGAGTTGTTTTCCTGACTGTGTGTTCCATTTGTGCTGATGCTTATTTATATCTCTGTACTACTACATATTTTTCAATTCTTTCCTTATATGTCTAGATCTTTCCAGAAAGGCTGAGATTATCCTATTTTATATGTTTAAAGGCTTAGTATGTATTAAATATTTGTTGATTTGAGTGAGTTTTACTAAAAGCATAAAGAAATAATTTAGATCCATAAACATTGGAATCATTACAAATATTCTTGAATCATAGAATGGTTGTGAGATATCCCAAGGTTCCAGAGGTTCTCTGGAGTACCTGAGATGAAGCTGCCTCGTACTGACAAGATTTTAACTGCTATGTCTAACAGACATGAATAATTAATTAAGTAAATAACTAGTGTCATCAACAATTAAGTAGTATAAGTAATGTAACTAAATTGTCTCTATATTCATCATTTATACATAATTTCTAGTATGAAATTGTACTCTACAGATAGAAACACAGATGCAATTGAGCCTCTTATAATATATGCATATATTTAGTATTCAATAGCTTTTGATTGCCTTTCTTGAAACCCTTGTATCCAGTTCAAATTTGGGAAAATAATTTATTGAGATAAATCTTCACACTCACCCTTGGACCTAAGAAAACACAGTATATGTCTTTTGGTGGATGTTTAATAATTAAAAATAAAGGTAAGCTCTTAGGATATAGAATTTTATGAGAAGGTGGGTTAGATTCATAAATTATAAATATATGTCTGAAGTTATAAAGTATAAGTTTGTAACTTATAAATATATAAGCCCATATTTATGGAGAAACAATAGACGTCAAATACTAGATAAGTTACAAGGTGGTACCTATAAAACACACTTCTCTGAAATGAAGAGATTTAAATACAATAAGGTAATGTAATAAATTTTATTAATTGAATGAACAAACATCTTTATTAAGCACTTATTACCATTAGGCTGTTTGCTAAACATACAACCCAGCCAATTATAACCTATAATTTAATGGGAAGACAGGCATAATTACAAAATAAACCCATAACTGTAATTTGTATATGATGAGGTAAAAGGATAACAGACAGATTGGGTGTAATCTAAAGTGGAGCATCAGGAGAGCTCTTTCTGAGGAAGATATAATGAATACCGTTATCATAAACACAGTTAAATGACATAAGTAACATAAAAGAGGTACAAAAAGTGTGATAAAATTGTAAGGGATGAAAAATAATGTTTATGTAAATTTGATGAACACTGTAATATTTGACAAGAATCTTGAGTTATGCGTACAACTTTAGTAAGATCGAAGGAAGAATATTCTAAAAGAATGGATCTTTATAAACAAAAATACTTCACTGGAAAAAGGTAGAATGTGTAAAAGACATCATGCTGTTGTAACATCATTCCTGCAAACGAGTAATGGGATGGCTGGCAAGTCCAGACCAGATTGCTAAGAACCTGGTACATCATGATGCAACTTTGGAAATACAATTTAGAAGATCAGTGTCAACCACAACTGACTTCTCCCTTCAGCCCCTCATACCAATAGGTCCTAGTTGAGTCGGTCCACTTGTCTTTCACACTTACCCACCCCGCCGATAAGTCCGACTTCTAATCATAGAAGGCTCAAACCACAACCCAGGCTCAAACTAGAATCCCTTTGCCTCAACATAGCTTTCACTTGGCTTTCTCCCTTTCACTCACTTGTTTTTTTGTTTGTTTGTTTATTTTTTCAAATACATTATCCAAAACCATTAATTAAGAAAAGAAATCAAGAACAAAATTATATTTGTGTTAAAACTAAGTTAGGGCATAGCTCACTTCAGTCTTGAACTCCTGGGCTCAAGCGGTTCACCTGCTTCAACCTCCAGAGTAGCTAGAATTACAGGTGGGTGCTACCAGTGTGGGCTTTTTTTTTTTTTTTTTTTTTTTTAACATTCTTTGAAGAGACAGGGTCTCACTATCTTGCTCATGCTGGTCTCGAACTTCTGACCTCAAGCGATCCTCCTATCTCAGCCTCCTGAGTTGCTGGAATTGGAGGTAGGAGCCACCTCTCCAGGCCCCTCAAAAGTAAATTTCTTCCTAGCCTGGGAGATAGCCCTGGACACTCACCTACAGGACTTACTTGCAAATTAATAATTTAGGGTATCTAAATGTCTATAAAATAAGTAAAAATCAACACAAATTCAATCTATAATTTTTAAAAAGAGAAGGGAAACTATAGCAAAAGAATAACTAAAGAGAATAGGTAAACCACACTACGTAATTTTTACCTCAGAGTGGGTAACCAATTTCCATTAATTTCATGTAATTATCTGTTAATTTTTACTGAAAATTTTAATTTTACAGAAAAAAAACAGATAATTACGTCTACAGGGCATAAATACAAATCAGAATTTCACCATCTCTTGGAACACATAAGAAAACAATGAGGATAATTGTCATATTGTCTGGCAAAGCTCAGGGAAAGAGTAAAATACAATCATAAAAGTATCAAAAAAAAAGATATCCAGGATAGAAAATGGGCAAAAATAAAAAATATAATTTTTAAAGAGAGTTAAAAGGGATTAAGGATAAAATGATAGACATAAAAAAAAGAGAAGCAAAAAAATAATCAAAAGGAACACAGAAAATAAAATACAGGTTAAAGAAAGAAAACATTTCATCTATTTTTTAAAAAAGGCTAATAAGTGATACGGAGAAAACAGTAGAAGTGAAACATAGATAAGGAGAGCTAACATTTGTGTAAGTGTATTCCCATGGAATAAAATGTAAATAATAAAACAAAACTAATAGTTTTAAAAAGTTTATATAGTAATCCTCACTTACGCAGGGTTTCAGTTGCTCATGGTCAACCACGGTTTGAAAATATTAAATAGAAAGTTCCAGAAATAAACAATGTGCAAGTTTTAAATTGCCTATGTTTTAAGTAGCATGATGAAATCTTCCACTGTCCTGCTCCATCCTACCCAGAACATGAATCATCCCTTAGTTCAAGGTACCCATGCTCACCTGCCCATTAGTTCCTGAGTGGCTGTCTCAGATCATCTCAGTGGCAGTCAAATCTTATCAGATTGACCCTGGCATATTTGCAGGGCATGTGTTCAAGTAAATCTCACTTGGTTTAAAAATAGCCCCAAAGCACAAGAGTAGAGATGCTGGTAATTTGACTATGCCAAAAGGAAGCTGTAAAGTGATTTTTAAAGGGAAAAAGTCAAAGTTTTCTACTTTATAAGCAAAAAGTAAATTGCATGTTTAGATCGCTAAGATCTAGGTTAAGAATGAATCTTCCATTTGTAGACTGTGAATAAGGAAAAATAAATTTGTACTAGTTTTCTTAAACTGCAAAAGTTATGGCTACAGTACATGATAGTTAAGATGGAAAAGGTGTGTATATAGATGGAAAGCTATCTGCAGTTTAAGCATCTACTGGGGGTCTTGGAAAGGAAAGCAACCCCTGCAGATGAGATGCAACTACTGTAATCCAAAAATAAATAAATAAATAAAAAGGATAGAATCTGCACCTTGAAAAGAAGTGTCATGTCCCAGAGGGAAAAAAAAAAAAGGTCCCAAGCTGTCAACACTGAACGTATCTCAGAAAGTTTGCTTGATATCAAACATGAATTCTTATTCAGAAAATGCTTTAGACAGCCAGGCCAAAAGAAAAAAAAAGAGAGAGAGAGAAGAAAATCAAAAATACAAGTTTTTAATACTGAAATTAACAAGAGGGAAAAAATCCAATCTTGGAATTCTTTTGTAGAGCCTTTACTGCTAGATTAAAATGGAAAAATACCTTCAAAATGCTCAAGGGAATGAACTATGACCCAAGGAACTTATATTGAACTAAATAATCTTTTAAGAATAAAAGCAATAAAAGATTTTGAATACACAAGAAATGTTTTCATGAACTGCTTCTGATCTAAGTAGAAAAGATCAACACGAGTCAATCAAAAACGACTAGAAAAACCTCTAGAGTAGGAAGGAATTTATACATTTATCTGTAGATGTAAGATTCAAACTAATGTGAGGTTTTGGGTGAAGTAATAGAAGTTATGTACTTAATGCCTAAATATAGAAGTGATGTAAACACCAAGGTTTGAGGAAAGAGGGTAAGAAATCAGGAAGTATGTGGAATACTGACTTTTCTAATTATTACCAATATCCAAAATAGATGGAGCTCATGAACACTTCTCAAATTCATAAATGTGAGTCAGTGAGATAATTTTAAAAGAAAAAACTTTTCAGATATCACAAAACCATCCTAAATCTTTGCTATATATAAGATAAACCTGATGCAAAGTGATTCATATATTTTTTAATGTGCAGAGATATAGACAATTTAAACGTAAAGAAGCAGAGTTCGCTGTATCAATAACAAACAAGTATATATTTAGGCCAAAACTATTAATTGAGACAAATCAGAGCTCTTTATAACATTAATGGATACCAGCAACATTGAAGATAAAACAGTAATGACTATGTATCACATAAGAGCTTCAATATAAACAGACACATTTGTAGGAAATACACGGAAAAACGGAAACATCATCATGAAGAATATTTAATTTTACTTATCTGGGTCATTGACAGAATATTTAAAGACATAAAATACACCGTTCTAGTAAATGATGGAGCTCGATTTAAAGTTATCATCACTGGCTCTAGAAACTGAGCTTTTTACAAGCATACAACAGTGTGATACTACAGTGCCCCTTGTCTGATGCAAGTGAACAAAAGTTTATATATTCGGAGGTGAAATAAAAAATATTTCCTCTGACTAAAACAAAAAAACGCATGAAAATAAGGGATCTTGGAGATTAAAAAGGAAAGAAAATAAAATAATTTTCTCCAAAAGAGACTGTAGTGTGAGGACAGTTACTGTGACTGTCAATAGTGCTAAGAGCCTACTTCAGATCAATTGAAGTGACACCAGAGTACTAGATGCCTCCCAGAATCCAGCAGAAAGCGAGTGTATCCAGGACCCAACAAGCTTCTCACACTGTTACTGCATCTCCCTTACAGCTTCATAATTATGGGATACCTAATCAACCTCTTTCTTGAGCTTGCCTCTACTCTATTGCTCTCTTTAAACTGCTTTGCCCTGACTCATTTGCACATCAGCCATTAATGGCTACCGACTTCCTGCCTTACTTGACTCCCCAGTATAGGCATCCAAATAAAACTGATTAGAGTTTTCATGATGCTACTCCAGATTCCAGGGCTTAGTTTAAGTCATGAGGTCACATTTATTTCATGCTGATCTGGTGAGAGACAGAGCAGGATTAGCTTATAAAAACTGGCTGCAATTGAGGACTCTCAAAAGTCTAGTGTAGGTGTTGACTCCATTTTACAAATATGGTAATTTAAATCATTATTAAAGTTAATTAAAAAATTCTACCCAAAGTATTATTGATATGTCCATGTTTCAATGATGCCGTCATATTCTTTTTGTTTAAAGGCACCTTGCAAAACAAAAACTAAGAGCAAATGTCTTTTTACTCAAAACAGTTCATTGAAATTTTTATCCATGAGAATGTAACAGTTATAATTTTAAAAATCCAACAGAAATCATGGTTTGTTGAGGGTAGGCATGACTGGGAATGAGAGAGTTCATGTACGTGAGTGCATATGATTCTCCTTAGGCCGATATATTACAGCACTCTTCGACTCCTCCTGGGAATTAGTGATCCAGTTAAACTGAAACAAAAGGGAAATGGGGGGAGGTTCCACTAAATCTTCTGAAGTATAATGTTATACTTGTGCTTTTATAATTTTAGTCCATGTATATTTGTCTAAAATACAAAGAAAAATAATTTTTTTTTGTTCAAAAAGAATGATTGTAAAGCCAATTAAAGAAGCTTTCTAGACATCTCTGCTACTAATCCCCCATTCTTCTAACATAACAGAAATAATATGGTACTTAATTTTCCTTAGGAAAATCAATTCATATATTAATAGACACACAGAAAAATTGAATGATATCACTTATAAGATCACAACAAAAACATTTCAGACACGAGATATTTATTTCTATTTATTGCAAAACTACTTTAGTGTGAGATCTCCTACCTAAAATCATTTTAATTGAACCGAGTAAAGCCTGGCCATATTAGCAGCAGGGAGAGACCATGTTGATTTTATGGCATCCATGAGAACAAAGATAGGAGATGGAGCATTTAATTAGAACGCAAAATCTTTTTGTTTCTGGTGCAACAATGCACATGGTCAAAAACCTTATAAAATGGACAAATATTAGTATTCTCTCAACAAACAAAGGAGACATTACTTTTTCTTTACACTTTCCTGAGTATTTCCTACTGAGTTTTCCTCAGTAGTATTTTCCTGTAAACAAAATATCTGTTGGATACTGAACAATAACTACCAGGTCAGAATCAAAGGGAAAAAGTCATGAGTATAGTTGTAGATTTAGATGAAGTCGAAAATGTGACAATGAATGAAACTGTCCTGATAGAGCAAATATAGAAAAATAAAAACGAACAATGACACTTAGAGAAATGTACACTTAAGAGTTCAACAAAAGAAAAATGCCTTGGAAAGACATGCATTTATCATACTTAAACAAATAGAAAGAAAGTAAATCATATGTTTGATTGTCTGATACAGACAAAAAATGTGGCAGAAAAAAATTCATTTAAAAGTCAAGTAAGGGGCGGAGAAAGATGGCCGAATAGGAACAGCTCCAGTCTCCAACTCCCAGCGCCAGCGACACAGAAGACCGGTGATTTCTGCATTTTCAACTGAGGTACTGGGTTCATCTCACTGGGGAGTGCCGGACGATCGGTGCTGGTCAGCTGCTGCAGCCCGACCAGCGAGAGCTGAAGCAGGGCGAGGCATCGCCTCACCTGGGAAGTGCAAGGGGGAAGGGAATCCCTTTTCCTAGCCAGGGGAACTGAGACACACAACACCTGGAAAATCGGGTAACTCCCACCCCAATATTGCGCTTTAAGCAAACAGGCACACCAGGAGATCATATCCCACACCTGGCCGGGAGGGTCCCACGCCCACGGAGCCTCCCTCATTGCTAGCACAGCAGTCTGTGATCTACCGGCAAGGCAGCAGCGAGGCTGGGGGAGGGGCGCCCGCCATTGCTGAGGCTTAAGTAGGTAAACAAAGCTGCTGGGAAGCTCCAACTGGGTGGAGCTCACAGCAGCTCAAGGAAACCTGCCTGTCTCTGTAGACTCCACCTCTGGGGACAGGGCACAGCTACACAACAACAACAACAACAAAGCAGCAGAAAACTCTGCAGACGCAAACGACTCTGTCTGACAGCTTTGAAGAGAGCAGTGGATCTCCCAACACGGAGGCTGAGATCTGAGAACGGACAGACTGCCTGCTCAAGTGGGTCCCTGACCCCTGAGTAGCCTAACTGGGAGACATCCCCCACTAGGGGCAGTCTGACACCCCACACCTCACAGGGTGGAGTATACCCCTGAGAGGAAGCTTCCAAAGCAAGAATCAGACAGGTACACTCGCTGTTCAGAAATATTCTATCTTCTGCAGCCTCTGCTGCTGATACCCAGGCAAACAGGGTCTGGAGTGGAACTCAAGCAATCTCCAACAGACCTACAGCTGAGGGTCCTGACTGTTAGAAGGAAAACTATCAAACAGGAAGGACACCTACACCAAAACCCCATCAGTACATCACCATCATCAAAGACCAGAGGCAGATAAAACCACAAAGATGGGGAAAAAGCAGGGCAGAAAAGCTGGAAATTCAAAAAATAAGAGCACATCTCCCCCGGCAAAGGAGCGCAGCTCATCGCCAGCAACGGATCAAAGCTGGACGGAAAATGACTTTGACGAGATGAGAGAAGAAGGCTTCAGTCCATCAAATTTCTTAGAGCTAAAGGAGGAATTACGTACCCAGCGCAAAGAAACTAAAAATCTTGAAAAAAAAGTGGAAGAATTGACGGCTAGACTAATTAATGCAGAGAAGGTCATAAACGAAATGAAAGAGATGAAAACCATGACACGAGAAATACGTGACAAATGCACAAGCTTCAGTAACCGACTCGATCAACTGGAAGAAAGAGTATCAGCGATTGAGGATCAAATGAATGAAATGAAGCGAGAAGAGAAACCAAAAGAAAAAAGAAGAAAAAGAAATGAACAAAGCCTGCAAGAAGTATGGGATTATGTAAAAAGACCAAATCTACGTCTGATTGGGGTGCCTGAAAGTGAGGGGGAAAATGGAACCAAGTTGGAAAACACTCTTCAGGATATCATCCAGGAGAACTTCCCCAACCTAGTAGGGCAGGCCAACATTCAAATCCAGGAAATACAGAGAACGCCACAAAGATACTCCTCGAGAAGAGCAACTCCAAGACACATAATTGCCAGATTCACCAAAGTTGAAATGAAGGAAAAAATCTTAAGGGCAGCCAGAGAGAAAGGTCGGGTTACCCACAAAGGGAAGCCCATCAGACTCACAGCAGATCTCTCGGCAGAAACTCTCCAAGCCAGAAGAGAGTGGGGGCCAATATTCAACATTCTTAAAGAAAAGAATTTTCAACCCAGAATTTCATATCCAGCCAAACTAAGTTTCATAAGTGAAGGAGAAATAAAATCCTTTACAGATAAGCAAATGCTTAGAGATTTTGTCACCACTAGGCCTGCCTTACAAGAGACCCTGAAGGAAGCACTCAACATGGAAAGGAACAACCGGTACCAGCCATTGCAAAAACATGCCAAAATGTAAAGACCATCGAGGCTAGGAAGAAACTGCATCAACTAACGAGCAAAATAACCAGTTAATATCATAATGGCAGGATCAAGTTCACACATAACAATCTTAACCTTAAATGTAAATGGACTAAATGCTCCAATGAAAAGACACAGACTGGCAAACTGGATAAAGAGTCAAGACCCATCAGTCTGCTGTATTCAGGAGACCCATCTCACACGCAGAGACATACATAGGCTCAAAATAAAGGGATGGAGGAAGATTTACCAAGCAAATGGAGAACAAAAAAAAGCAGGGGTTGCAATCCCAGTCTCTGATAAAACAGACTTTAAACCATCAAAGATCAAAAGAGACAAAGAAGGCCATTACATAATGGTCAAGGGATCAATTCAACAGGAAGAGCTAACTATCCTAAATATATATGCACCCAATACAGGAGCACCCAGATTCATAAAGCAAGTCCTTAGAGACTTACAAAGAGACTTAGACTCCCATACAATAATAATGGGAGACTTCAACACTCCACTGTCAACATTAGACAGATCAACGAGACAGAAAGTTAACAAGGATGTCCAGGAATTGAACTCATCTCTGCAGCAAGCAGACCTAATAGACATCTATAGAACTCTCCACCCCAAATCAACAGAATATACATTCTTCTCAGCACCACATCGTACTTACTCCAAAATTGACCATATAATTGGAAGTAAAGCACTCCTCAGCAAATGTACAAGAACAGAAATTATAACAAACTGTCTCTCAGACCACAGTGCAATCAAACTAGAACTCAGGACTAAGAAACTCAATCAAAACCGCTCAACTACATGGAAACTGAACAACCTGCTCCTGAATGACTACTGGGTACATAACGAAATGAAGGCAGAAATAAAGATGTTCTTTGAAACCAATGAGAACAAAGATACAACATACCAGAATCTCTGGGACACATTTAAAGCAGTGTGCAGAGGGAAATTTATAGCACTAAATGCCCACAAGAGAAAGCAGGAAAGATCAAAAATTGACACTCTAACATCGCAATTAAAAGAACTAGAGAAGCAAGAGCAAACACATTCCAAAGCTAGCAGAAGGCAAGAAATAACTAAGATCAGAGCAGAACTGAAGGAGATAGAGACACAAAAAACCCTCCAAAAAATCAATGAATCCAGGAGTTGGTTTTTTGAAAAGATCAACAAAATTGACAGACCACTAGCAAGACTAATAAAGAAGAAAAGAGAGAAGAATCAAATCGACGCAATTAAAAATGATAAAGGGGATATCACCACCGACCCCACAGAAATACAAACTACCATCAGAGAATACTATAAACACCTCTACGCAAATAAACTGGAAAACCTAGAAGAAATGGATAATTTCCTGGACACTTACACTCTTCCAAGACTAAACCAGGAAGAAGTTGAATCCCTGAATAGACCAATAGTAGGCTCTGAAATTGAGGCAATAATTAATAGCCTACCAACCAAAAAAAGTCCAGGACCAGATGGATTCACAGCTGAATTCTACCAGAGGTATAAGGAGGAGTTGGTACCATTCCTTCTGAAACTATTCCAATCAATAGAAAAAGAGGGAATCCTCCCTAACTCATTTTATGAGGCCAACATCATCCTGATACCAAAGCCTGGCAGAGACACAACAAAAAAAGAGAATTTTAGACCAATATCCCTGATGAACATCGATGCAAAAATCCTCAATAAAATACTGGCAAACCGGATTCAGCAACACATCAAAAAGCTTATCCACCATGATCAAGTGGGCTTCATCCCTGGGATGCAAGGCTGGTTCAACATTCGCAAATCAATAAACATAATCCAGCATATAAACAGAACCAAAGACAAGAACCACATGATTATCTCAATAGATGCAGAAAAGGCTTTTGACAAAATTCAACAGCCCTTCATGCTAAAAACGCTCAATAAATTCGGTATTGATGGAACGTACCTCAAAATAATAAGAGCTATTTATGACAAACCCACAGCCAATATCATACTGAATGGGCAAAAACTGGAAAAATTCCCTTTGAAAACTGGCACAAGACAGGGATGCCCTCTCTCACCACTCCTATTCAACATAGTGTTGGAAGTTCTGGCTAGGGCAATTAGGCAAGAGAAAGAAATCAGGGGTATTCAGTTAGGAAAAGAAGAAGTCAAATTGTCCCTGTTCGCAGATGACATGATTGTATATTTAGAAAACCCCATTGTCTCAGCCCAAAATCTCCTTAAGCTGATAAGCAACTTCAGCAAAGTCTCAGGATACAAAATTAATGTGCAAAAATCACAAGCATTCTTATACACCAATAACAGACAAACACAGAGCCAAATCATGAATGAACTTCCATTCACAATTGCTTCAAAGAGAATCAAATACCTAGGAATCCAACTTACAAGGGATGTAAAGGACCTCTTCAAGGAGAACTACAAACCACTGCTCAGTGAAATAAAAGAGGACACAAACAAATGGAAGAACATACCATGCTCATGGATAGGAAGAATCAATATCGTGAAAATGACCATACTGCCCAAGGTTATTTATAGATTCAATGCCATCCCCATCAAGCTACCAATGAGTTTCTTCACAGAATTGGAAAAAACTGCTTTAAAGTTCATATGGAACCAAAAAAGAGCCCGCATCTCCAAGACAATCCTAAGTCAAAAGAACAAAGTTGGAGGCATCACGCTACCTGACTTCAAACTATACTACAAGGCTACAGTAACCAAAACAGCATGGTACTGGTACCAAAACAGAGATATAGACCAATGGAACAGAACAGAGTCCTCAGAAATAATACCACACATCTACAGCCATCTGATCTTTGACAAACCTGAGAGAAACAAGAAATGGGGAAAGGATTCCCTATTTAATAAATGGTGCTGGGAAAATTGGCTAGCCATAAGTAGAAAGCTGAAACTGGATCCTTTCCTTACTCCTTATACGAAAATTAATTCAAGATGGATTAGAGACTTAAATGTTAGACCTAATACCATAAAAATCCTAGAGGAAAACCTAGGTAGTACCATTCAGGACATAGGCATGGGCAAAGACTTCATGTCTAAAACACCAAAAGCAACGGCAGCAAAAGCTAAAATTGACAAATGGGATCTCATTAAACTAAAGAGCTTCTGCACAGCAAAAGAAACTACCATCAGAGTGAACAGGCAACCTACAGAATGGGAGAAAATTTTTGCAATCTACTCATCTGACAAAGGGCTAATATCCAGAACCTACAGAGAACTCAAACAAATTTACAAGAAAAAAACAAACAACCCCATCAAAAAGTGGGCAAAGGATATGAACAGACATTTCTCAAAAGAGGACATTCATACAGCCAACAGACATATGAAAAAATGCTCATCATCACTGGCCATCAGGGAAATGCAAATCAAAACCACAATGAGATACCATCTCACACCAGTTAGAATGGCGATCATTAAAAAGTCAGGAAACAACAGGTGCTGGAGAGGATGTGGAGAAATAGGAACACTTTTACACTGTTGGTGGGATTGTAAACTAGTTCAACCATTATGGAAAACAGTATGGCGATTCCTCAAGGATCTAGAACTAGATGTACCATATGACCCAGCCATCCCATTACTGGGGATATACCCAAAGGATTATAAATTATGCTGCTATAAAGACACATGCACACGTATGTTTATTGCAGCACTATTCACAATAGCAAAGACTTGGAATCAACCCAAATGTCCATCAGTGACAGATTGGATTAAGAAAATGTGGCACATATACACCATGGAATACTATGCAGCCATAAAAAAGGATGAGTTTGCGTCCTTTGTAGGGACATGGATGCAGCTGGAAACCATCATTCTTAGCAAACTATCACAAGAACAGAAAACCAAACACCGCATGTTCTCACTCATAGGTGGGAACTGAACAACGAGATCACTTGGACTCAGGAAGGGGAACATCACACACCGGGGCCTATCATGGGGAGGGGGGGGGGGGGAGGGATTGCATTGGGAGTTATACCTGATGTAAATGACGAGTTGATGGGTGCAGCAGACTAACATGGCACAAGTATACATATGTAACAAACCTGCATGTTATGCACATGTACCCTACAACTTAAAGTATAATAATAATAAATAAAATAAAATTAAAAAAAAAAAAATACAAAAATTAGCCAGACATGGTGGCACACACCTGTGGTCCCAGCCATTTGGGAGGCTGAGGCAGGAGAATCACTTGAACCTGGGAGGCGGAGGTTGCAGTGAGCCAAGATCACACCATTGCACTACAGCCAGGGCAACAAGAGCGAAACTCCATCTCAAAAATAAATGAATAAATAAATAAATAAAATAAAACTATGAAAAAAAAAAAAAAAAGTCAAGTAAGTTTTGCTTTATATACAAGTTGATAATTTCAAAGTCAAATATGTATAAAGGCATCATACCATGTTAATTAATCACAAGTAAATAAATAAGTAGAAAAATTATCATGAAGTATAAACTTGAAAAAAGTTTATATGCTTTCTGGGAAACCAGTAACTTAAAACATGATAGAAACCCTATCAATAAGTAGGCTAACTTATAATTAGCCTTAACTGTCTACATGATTTGGAAATATATACCCATTTTTTTCCATTAGATTAGGAATCTCTAAAGATAAAAATTTAGAAGATTAACTTGAGCTTTCACTTAGTAATTAATGGTAGTAGGAAAAATTAAATATAGAAAAATTGTAGAAATAGAATCAAATGCATTTAAAATAGAAAATCTGTTATGAATAAAATATTATGGTAAAGCTAATTATCTGTAGATTTTTATATGTCTATAATAGCTTATTCAATCAGAAAACATCACATTTTTAAGAGAAAATAACTTTTTCATTTTAAACAGGAAACAACAAGCAAAATAATAAATAATTTTAACTAGATTTTATGTTTATCATTTATATTTTTACTCCGAGATATGTAAAACAAGTAAGGTAGTTTATATCTAAAATAGGCAATCTAATCTTATTAGGCTAGAATATAACATTATGCATAATCTTACTATATTTTCCTAACAAACTTTTAAAAATTTGTTTTTTGTGCTTTATTCTTAGCTTTTAAAAATGACTTTTACAAATATCGACATAGAGTAAATTAATTTGAACATTAGTTGGTTTTCAAACACACATTCAGGTTAATAGAAATTCTAGGAAAATAAGTACTGTGTTCACTCCTTGAGAGTGCACAATCACAAAAAGTAGCCCCCCAAAACAAACCATATGTGCATGAACTAGTTAATGGATGAAGAAAATTTGGCATGTACAAAGAATGGGATGCTATTGGGAGATGAAATGATGCTACAGTATGATGATCCTAAAAACATTATGCTAAGCAAAAGAAGCAAGACACAGAAGACTACATGTTGTATGATTCTATTTATGGGAAACGTCCAAAAAAGCAAAGATAGAGAGACAAAAAGCAGACTGGCAGTTGCCTTGGGTGAGAAATGAGAGAACTATAAGTGGACATGTGGATTCTTTCTGGGATTATGAAAATATTCTAAACCTGGATTGTGGTAATAGTTGTACACAATATAAATTTGCCAAAAGTTGTTGACTTATATGTTTAAAGACTTCTATGGTATGTAAATTATACCTCAACAGAGCTATTTAAAGGGAGGTATATTATATACACATTTATACTTTTCAGATATTAATAAAAATGGAAAATTTTGTCTGTTGCCTCACCCAAGAGTAACTTCATAGCAAAACACAAATCCCAATTCTTAGTTTGCCTTAATTTCAAGTATCATATATAATACACAATAGTAGATTTTACATCATATGAGAAATTGTTTTATACTGGCTGATTATGTTCACCTGTCATTGAAAAGAAAGGATGGTTACAAATTCCATGTAGTTACTACCTGCAATATATTTTCTAATGATACTAATTAACATATGCATTTAATTATATAGTCTATACACCCTTCCAAACCTCTAAAAGTAGCTCCTAAACAACCACTAGGCTTTATCATCCTATAAATATTCTTATAATTGTAAAACATTTGAAAGATTGAGTAACTATTTCAAATAAATCCAAAGTTAAATATAATGTAATAGTTAAAACTTTCTACAAAATTTAAGGTCCAATATATATTCATTCAAGCTTTAAAATTTCATGCAATCTTAGGAGTATTCTATATTTCTTTATTTTCCTCATCTTATTTCAAACAAAAAATATCAAGTGTGTTCATAACTTAGAAATGATTTCAGTGACCTATAGCAAAATGACTAAGAACTGCAATAATGGTTTTGACATTAATAATGTTTTGGAGGCACAAGTGTTTTGTTCTTTTGTTTGTTTTATAATTGTCATTGCTTATACTGGAGAAAGAAAATTGATCAATTTCTTTTCTGACTTGTCTCTTACATTACAGAGCTTGAAAAGAACTTATGGTAACATTTCAACAGCAACCTCACAATAACTTGACTATTTTATTTGTTTTCCCTACCCAAAGACAGCAGTACTAGATAAAATGAAGGGAAATTACAAGACATGTTTACATACGTATAGATTTTTTTTACATTTATATAATAAAAAATGCATTGCTGGATATACTTTAGAAGTGTCCTTAATAAACAAAAGAAAATGCTTTATTACTGAATTTTACCTCATGAACATATAGGGTAAAATTCCTGTGTAAGAATAATGCAAGTATATACACATATGCCCATGTCTATATCTATGTTGGGTTGCCTATTAATTACTGGACCTGTCTGCCCATGTTTGAACTTGAGCCTGAGTCTCAGTGTCCCTCTTGTCAGTCCATCCATCTCTTTCTGCACCTGTATGCCCATTTGTGCTTGTCTACCTGTCTGTCCATCCATCTCTCTCTGCAGTATGTTTCACACTGTCTTTTAGTTTGCTTGCCCCTGTCATGGGGTCTGACTATTCCTATCCCATTTTTAATTTCTATCTGTTATTCTGTCACCACATGTGTTTATCAGCCTGTCTCTGTTTGGGTACTCGTAAGGCTGTATGTATTGGTCTCTAAGTATGTATGTATCTAAGTGTCTGTCTATCCATGACTCTATCTATGTGTGCATATGGGCAGATTTTTCCTTTAATGCAGATTTAGTGGATACTATCTTTAAAAATAATCATTGTTTCTTAAGAGATTAATGCGTATAGTATTGTTTGTGTCTTTATGTATCTCCCAAGTCCCTAACAACTCTCTAGGCCCAAACTACTTAATGGTTAGACCTAGAGATTACTCATGTTTTATGAAAGCCAGTTTCTCTCAGCCTATTTAAGACCATGCTCTATTGCATTCTGCCTCTTTATTACAAGATGGCTCCTAATGAAACAAACAAACAAACTTGTGACAGGTAAATGCGGATATCTACACCTCAGACCTCTGCTTTCCAGTTACCCTCCTCCTAAAGAGGAGCTGTGAAGGTTTTGTGTGCAATTGCAGACCCACTCTACATTTCCCTAGAACTTCTACCTCATGGCGTATGTGGGTATTTACTAAAGGTTTAAAGATAATTAGAAGGAGTTTTAAGATAAAAACAAGACTTGAAACTAATGCTAAATACAACGGATCTCAAGGTCAAAGGAGACTATATAATAACTCAAATGCTCAGAAAGTTTTTTATGGGCATTTCTCCCATTCCAACTTGATTTTCAAGATCCAGCGCCCCCCCACCCCTGCCGACCCTCATTGGCAACCCATGAAGAGTATACCTTTTTCAATAATTTGCCATGTTAATCTTAATTTCTACATGTAAATTCTACCTATTCTCATAAAGATATCCATTTTCCTTCAGTATTCCCAACCTTGAACCCACAATGATAATCGAAAAGAAGAAAGAAAAATCCGTGGTAGATAATATTCTAAAGCTTGAATCATTCTGTGAGGAACAATATTATGTAGAGGGAGGATGTCAGAGATAAACCACAGGGCGTCTAATGTTCCAAATCCTGTACACTTCAGGGTCTATTTGTGATGGGATAAGAAGATACTTCCCCATATTCTTCCTGTAGACTAAAAATCTGCTTTTCAATCTCCTGTGAGTAAGGCTTGGAAAAAATACAAACACGCATGACACCAATGTGTATATAAACACCCTCACACATACACATTTACATTCCTACTCACATGAACACAAAATCGTTCTAGAGATAGTAAATCTAAATTCATATTAAATAAAAATAATTTCATTGCAATTTAATGTACATAGTTATCCATGTGTCCAAATAAAAATAGCTAAAGAAATATTGCTTTGGTATTGTTCTCCTGTGTCCAGGAGCCTACTAAGGACTAATATAACAGGGTCTATTAAAACAGTTTTCTAAACAATAACAGTGTTTTATTAAGTTTCTACATATGCACAGGCATATATTTTAATGGCATGATAGATATTACAATTAAAATCTGGAATTATTAAGCCTGTTTATTTACATTGCTTGATTTGGGCAGGTGATTGACAATCTTTCTCTTTATGATGATTATATTTCTTGTACTGGATATGGGAATCTGACAATATCACAAAGATTCTATTATGAAAATGAGGTGACAGAAAAATAATTTATGAAGTAGATCAACTGTACTTATATCGCATGGGGGTGCTGGCCTACTTTTCAAAGATGTTCTAACAAATTCAAATTTGGCAATAAAATAAAACTCAGTTCTACAAAAAATACTGTAGGCACATGAGATGCATCACTGAACTTAAAAAGGAAAACCCAGGAATTTACACAACATCATATGCTTCTTCGAATCAAAGCAGAATTACCACCTGGCAAAGATTTTCCTCAAACATGTCCCTCCACAAAACCATTCAAGTCTACTCCCTGTATATTAGAATATTTATAACTACTTGTCCATTTGGCTTATTCACTATTTCTCTACATAACATGAATTATTAAACTACATATGAACTTATTTACTTGCAAAATTAAACACAAAATTTTTGTAACTTTCAAATTATACCATTTTATTCTTTAGCTATTCTATGATAAGTCTGACTTATTTATCTATACTCATTCACCAAAATATTTTGAAGAAAAAAAGTACTAAAAAGATAAATCACATACTCTATGAGAAAAGACAAACAGAAATCATATAATTAACTAGAGTGGCATCATTCCTGTGATTTACCTAAATATGTAAATGAGATTAAAATAAGCACCATATTATCTTCCCTGTTTTTCACTTACAGTGCTATGTGATACATATTTTTCTACATTTTTATAGCTTTTCTTACAGTAAACATAAAACTCTGCCACGGTTTGAGAGCTATTATAGTATATTAGTTAAATGTGAGATTGTGGGACAAAGATTCTGACCCAAACCTTAGCTAACCACATAATCTACTTATGCGAAGTAATCATGGACAGTTGCTTCATCTTTCTTGATTTCCACATCGTAAAATGATTATAATAGGAAGTACTCTGGAAGGTTGCTAGTAGAATAAACATGAGAAAACACATATTTAGTAACAGTATTTACTCCACAGAATGTATTCAACATAAAAATACGTTATGATGTTTTTTTTTTTCCATATATCGTTTTAACACTGAAACTTTTAAGTGTACATTAACAGTGAACTTAAAATCCTGAGGTAGATATTTACATCAAATTGAGATTGTTGGAGGTACATTGGTAGAATAAATAGGTCTAGTTACATTTTTTAGGTTAAAAATAATTGCTGCCATTTGTATATTAGACTATCTTGTGTCATAATATGGAAGTTTAGAAAATTCAGAAAACACCTTACCAAAGTAGGAAATTTGATCAAACTTTGAAAGGCTTTGAAAGTCCCTGAATATCCTAGGAGAGGATAACTTACGCTCCTTGGCCAAATATGGTCTAAGGATAACTTTTACATTTTTAAGAGTGAAAGAGAGAGAGGAGAAAGAGAACACAGAATAATATGCAACAGAATCTTATGTGGCCTACAAAGTCAAAACATTTATTGTATTACTTTGCTAGAACCGCCATAACAAAGTACTACAGGCTGGGTGGTTTAAATAACAGAAGTTTATTTCTTACAATTGAAAGGTTACAAGTCTAAAATCAAGGTGTCAGCAGGGTTGTAATCTTCTGAGGCCTCGCTTCTTGGCTTGTAGATGTCCATCTGCTTCCTGTGTCTTCATATGTTCTTTCCTCTGTGTAAGTCTGTGTCCAAATTCCCTCTTCTTAGGATACCAGTCCTATTGGATGAGGGCCTACTCCAATGACTTCGTTTCAATTTAATTCCCTCATTAATGAACCTATCTGCAAATATAGTCACATTCTGAGATACTGGAGGTTAAGTCTTCAATATATGAAATTTAGGGAGACACAATTCAAACCACCTTTTCTGCCTGTTTTGTTTTGTTTGTTTGTTTGTTTGTTTTTACAAAAAGTAGTTAGCAGCCTGTGTTCTGGAAGCCTGAGGAGGGTACACTTGATAAGTGAACCAGTATTTTCCTAGCGCCTCCTTTACCATTTGTTTGATACTATATATAAATAGAGAGAATCACTCAATTTAGAGATTTGCTTTCCCATTACAAATTTGTTTGGCTTATTTTACTTAGCATAATGTCCTCAGGTTCATCCATATTGTCACAAATGACCGAATTTCTTTCTTTTTTAATGCTGAATAGTATTTCATTGTGTATATATAACACATTTTCTTTATCCATTCATCCAACAATGGACACCTAGGTTGCTTCCAGATCTTAACATTTAAATATATCTATATCTATCTATATACTTATAGATATATCTATAGATAGAGATAAATAGATATAGATATAGATATAGATATGTCAATAGATAGATAGATAGACAGACAGACAGATAGATAGATAGATAGATAGATAGATAGATAGATAGATTTCCTGAGGGAAAAATGGCTCAAGGGATTAGTGGCCAAGCCAAAGCATTTAATTCTAACTTTGGGTCAAAGGGGCAGGGTTTAACATTATGGAAATATTTGCCTGCAGTTAGCCATAGACAGAAGAAGAAAGTAGGTGAGCACAAATCTGTGACTACAAGCAAAGTCTGAAAATCAAACTAAATAACAGCAAAGTCAACATCAGGGTGGACCTGGATCTGGTGATGTTATGATAGAAACAATAACCATTACTATCTTTTACTGCTTTACAAGGCCATATAATAGTATTTTGTGACATTTTGTTATTTGATCCATATCACCACATGAATATGCTTACCTACCGTCTGCTTCCCCTAGCCACCACACACACACACACACACACACCTTTACAGATTAGGAAACACAGCTGAAATTATAACATAGGCTTTAATCTCCTTAAGCATTGGGTCAAAATATCCAAAAATAATACAAGAACTTCAAGAATCTTTTTATAAATGAAGTCAGATGCCTAAAATGTCTCTTTATTGGTGTGTAGGTGGGTATTTGTAGGTTTAAGGCAGGATTGGCACTGTCAACAGACACTGACTCTAGAGAAAATAAAAACAAACTCAAATTGTTCATCAGCAGGTACTTGCTTTTGTGTCCACATTTTGCCCTAGCTAGGATATGCTAGATACTTTCTTGTAATGCACTTTCAAAACAATTAGTTGGTGGTTCCCTTTTGTACAGAGATAAATTCAACACAACACATGTCTGTCTTTACTTTTTGTATTGGTATTTCGAAACACGTACAAAATTTTGTTTCCAAAATTGTCCAAATATCAATGTGTTTCCAAATATCAATACAAAAATTAAAGACAGACATGTGTTGTGTTTAATTTATCTTCCCATATAACTCAGAATCTTAAGGAATTTTTCTGTGTATTTTTAACTTAATATGAGATGCATCTGAGAAATTCAGATGTAGAATTTTTCAATAGTCTTGAGACCCAATAAAAACAGTTTCTAGCATGGATACTATTTTGGTAAAGATTTAAATTCACAGTTAAGGTCAACATCTGGCTGAATTGAACATTCACATTTGACAGTTTTACTCTCATTAAAAAATGTTTAGCATTTTTTCAAAGCAGAAACTGTCTCTTATTTTAATAAGGGTCTTCATATATTTGCTTTGTTCCTTGAGGGATGGATTGGTATGCTTGAACTACTCTGTGCAGTTAGAATTTAAGGCCATATCACTAGATAAGCCACTGTATCAAAATAAAATGCAAATGAAAAGGGCAAATGGCACAGCATAATGAGCAAGAGGATTTATTGTCTTGTCTTCTATTTCCATATCCTTTGGGGAAATGTAAAAGTGGGAAATGAGGAATCGTTCTCTCTGCTTTCTCTGGCAAATTATAGTTGATAATTTAGCTATTAGATAACCATATAGAACATGCCAAGTGATTTCCCAAACTAGTCACTTTTCAGTTTTATCTATCTGTAACTATCTATAGGTTCTTTAATTGCAAACAGTACCCACATACTCAATGCATTATTTTTATTACTGAAACTGCTAAATAGACATGTGATAATACACATGTACACAGCCAAAACCCCCCTCCACACACACACACAAACACACACACACCTTTAAAGAGTCAAATTAATTTCAACTAGAACATCCTTATGGGAAAATATGTGAAAAAATATATTCAAAAATATGTACCATTTATTGAGCATATGCTATGCACAAACTATGTATTTGTTATTTAATGTATGTGATCCCCACTACCCACAAGCATGTAAAAGGAAGATACCACTGGTGGCATTATACACACAATGAGACAGAGGTATATAGAGATCAATTAAACAAACTAGCTTAACAGATTTAAACTTAGTTTGTCTTATCATCAATCCTATCTTCTGTCGACTATAACACTTTGATATATGAAATATAGTTAAAGGAGAATTTGAAAACAACTTGATGATCAGTCTGGAATCCTCTGTAAAGATGAATGCAAGTCATTGACTGAATATAGGACATTTCATGCCTCACATGCACATAAGCAGCAACTAAAGAGTCAGGCTTCATTTCCTCCCTCTGTGTGTACCAATTAGAGGTCCTGAAATATTAATAAACTTGCTGATTTAGGAGAGAATACCATTACATATTTTTTTCCTACATGTTGCTTGGAAGCAACAAACATATCATGGGCACTCAATAAATGTTATTTAACATCATCTAATAAAATGAAATTATGATAATATATTTTGTAATAAACTCACCATAAGATGAAGCAAAGTAAGTTTTAGTACTAAACCTGGAAGGTGAGCAGATTTCAATAGCTGGGTAGGTGAATGAATCCTATGGGGAGGCAAGAGACACTAACACAATTGTGGTAGAAAATGTTAATAAGAGGTCAGATATATAAAATTTTTTATTGCACTTTGACAACTGGAGCTGCCCCTCCTGATTTTCATCTTTGTTATATTCATCTAACATTCAAAAGGCAAATTAAACAATACATTGCTAAACTTCTATTCTAACTCCTCCATACCCATGAAGTGACTCTATTTCATTATCCATTGGTATCATCATTGGTATGATTTTGAAAGAACATAAAATATGTTCCCTGAAATGCTTTCTTTTATTCCTACTTGTGCCTCTTTTAGTACATTGGTTGAGATTTTCAGAGGAGTCAGTTGTAATTTTTAAAAAAAGAAAAGAGAGAGAGAGGATGTGAAGTCACTGTATCCTCTGAAAGTCATAAGCCATGGAATTGTAAAACTCTAAGACATTCAGGAGTGTATGTAGTTTCAGAGAGTGCACTTCTGTAGATTTAAATTAGAGCTGCAAGTTATTGGGGGAGAAACCAGACTGGGAGCAATCTCACTTTTTTTATGTTTTAAAGTGAGTGGAGAGAAAAGGTTCCACAAAGGAGAGAAAGCTTGCCAAATGGAGGAATCCGTAGGGAAACTTTAATTTAAGGCTGTGTTCCTCAATTCCTGTAAAGTTCATGAAAAAAGAAGCACTTAAAAGTACTATTTGAGGACTCTATACTCTTTTCTCTTTTCCATTTTTTGCCTTTTACAATCCCTGTGAGGAAAGAGAAAATGCACTTAAAGTTACGATTTGGGTGACTCAATCCTTCTCTCTTTCCTTATTCTTCTAATAGTCTTTCTAATGCTCCGAAGAAATTAGAACAGACTTAACAAGGGCTCTTGTGAAGCTCACCACCACTTCCTCTCTTAAGCCTGTTATTAACCCACTGAAGGGATCACAAACTTTGTGTTCCAGTCCAAATACAGCAGCAGGTACACCATGCTCCAGGTCAAATATACCTGCTATTCTAACCATTTTCATAGTCATTTTTAACACGGAAAAACAGCAACAATATGATAGAGTTCACTGAGACTATTCACACAATAATAAAACATTAAAAAAGCTCAAAAGCCCTAATAATACATGTTTATAAGCTAACTGTGGTTACTAGATGCTTCTTTTCTATTCTACACTCCCATTCTGTCTCTGATACAGAACATACACACACACCTTTAACTTTTCAGAACCAGACACGGAGTCACCTTTGCTGTTCTAAGATATCATAAGTATAATAGGATAAATTTCAATTTAGAATAAGGCTTTCTACCATTTTTTTTTGCTCTGTTGATATTCAGAAGTTTTTCAGTTTTTAACATTTTGCTTTGCTAAACAGTTCTTATACTTCTATGAAAGGCATTGAGGTTTTCACTAACAGAACAAAGTTAAATAATAATTTTGTAGCATAAATAACAAACTGTAGCAATCAATTTTAGTAAAATCCTTTCAAACTCAAAAATAAACATCTGTAAGGCAACAAAGTATATCTACATAATATTATCAAAAATACTTCTACTGAAGTTTCTTTAAATTAAATACTTTCATCATTCAAATATTTATATATGCTACACATCCATGGTACCAAAATAAATATAAGCATTTGAGACAAAGTTTGTATTTGGGAAAATATAGAGAAAATACTATGATTGCTTTAAAAGATTCAAAAATACATATGGGTACGTGAGTTTCCAAAGTACATATTTTTCTTCACTATATGTTTCAGCTACAAAAGGAAAATCCTCAAGAGAATTAATATGAACTTATGATAATGCAGCCTGCAGCACGGTTTTGTTGTGATTTTTTCTGTTTTTGCTGACAATGCAATTCAAACTATTTTCTGCTAATCTTTAGTAAAGGAAGCTGATTATTTCACCTATAAACATGCAGCAATAAAATGTCATTCTTCAGTCAATATCGACTACTTAACATCTTTCTCTTTTTACAGGTTTGGATCCCCAGCTCATTAGATTATTACCTGATAAAGAAGAGAGGGTAATGAATTGAGAAAATAACTACGTACCTTCAGAGAAAACCTGCCCGATAACAATAATCCATTAGAAAACTGGCAATATCCTCTGATCTATTGCCCGCAAAGCCATGACTTGATGGAGAGTTTCATTCCCTGGGCTCAGTTCTCCAGAAGAAAATCAGCACAATTTAAATATTTCTTGGAATGTGATAGCTCTCTAGATCCCGGGTTGCATTCTGTTCCCCAGGGATGGCAATCTGGTGTTCCTGTGTGCATAGAGCGGTGAAGATGAATTGAAAACGCTTGAGATAAATTAGGAATGGCTAAGTTAAAATTGTCTCTGCTCCAGACTCTCTCATCTGCAGTCTGCAAGCCTGTTTTTCTGTGAAAAAGCTAGATGGCAGGCTGCCTCAGTAAGTTCTTCTTAAGCGACAGAGAGCATTTTCAATGAAGAAAAATTCTCCCATTATCTAAGCTAATGTGACTGCTGCTAAATCTAGTTTTTAAAGTGTCTGCTGGCATGAAATTCATTTTCACTATTGCTTTCTTTCAAAGTAGTCTAGAATCCACACTATCAGGCTATATACACTTCTATCTGACAGAAATATTTGAAGTTTTCTCTTTACGAATTAAATCGTATCTCTTTTGTTCAGTTTATCAATCATTTATGTAGAGGAAATTTTCTCTTTGGGTCCAAAAGACAGTTTATTGTATTTTATATTATGCAGAAGGTTTTAGGTTGCAGTAACCTCAATATGAATACTTGCATTTTTGTTAACAATCACTTATTTTAAGGCAGATTCACAGAGAAGTGTTATCATTTTTAGATGTCAGTCAAAATGCAGAAGTTATATAGAAATAGAAAAGAGGAATTTCTAATTATAATATGTGACCACAGAAGTGAATATTGACTCTTTGAATATCCTCCTCAAGAAAATAAGATATTCCAAATACAACCAAGGTTCATAAATCATTTCTCTTCTAAATAAAAATGAGCCATTTTGAATTCTGTTGATTTCATTTCAGTGACATGTTGTGATATGATAGTTTTTTCTCTAAGTTAGAAAACTCTTTTAGCATTTTCATAATATTCTGGATTTGAGATACAACACAAATACTGTACTAGGTGTATTGGCAATACACAAACACTGAAAGTTTATCAAAATGTTTTGTTCTACTTCTTTACTTGTATTTGTTATACAAAACAATTTCTACATAATCAAAAAGCACACTTAAAAGCATCATAGTCCATGAGAATATGTACATTAAAAAATCCCTGCTGACTATAAAAACAATCTCATGCTTGCCCATAGCTTTCAACATGATGATCTGTAATGCTCTATGGCTATTTCACATTTAAGCAAATTGTTGCTTCCATGACAAAAATGGGGTTTCCACACTGTGAGAGAAACAAAAACAATATAATCACCTGAGAGTCAACATAAAAGTAAATAAAAATTTTCCTTTTTTCTGTACCCACCCTATAACTGTAGCTGACCACTTCATTCAGGGAGGTAGAGAGGAAAAGAAAATGGAGAAACAAAATGAAACACCACAGCAAGATGCCTCCAACCCTTTTACCTCTTGAGAAGTAGCATCACTGTAGCTATTTTTGAATAAACACAAGGAGATTGGAAAGAAGCAGCTTCAGTATTTCAGTTGGAAACTAAAATTATCCAGCATATTTTAAAAGACCATTAAATAAAGAAAGGAAGCAAGCAAGAAAACTATTTATTGGCCTCAATTGCTGTTTCTAAAATGACCATGCTGTTCAGTGCCTATGATATTAAAAACACAAATGTAAAAAGATAAAAGTCTATTTAATAATTGACAGTTGACTGAATATCTAACTGCATTGCACTAATGTGCATTGAGTATCTCAAGTTACAGCAGTAAATGAGTTTTTGTTTTTGTTTTTTTTTTTGAATCTCAGATGTCTGTCTCCACCTAGAATCTACCAGTTGTGCTAACGCTATACTGCCAAGATGACTATCCATTGGTGAATTCAGGACCACATGCAATTACATTACAGTGATAGGTAAACTACTATGGGAGCATTGAAAATTGTTTTTGTAGGAAGTAACTTTTTAAAATAGACCAAGTAAGACTAGTTAAAATAAAGAGAAATATTTCTAGGCAGTGGGAACAATATCCCCAGGGAAATATACATATTACATTTGCATAAGTGAAAGTAGCTCGGTATGGCTTGGTTGCAGAATGAGGTATGAAAGACATGGAAAGAGATGAGTCTGGGGAGAAAATGAGTCTTTTATACTTTATTAATGAGACTGGGCTTTATCTTTGAATTGGAGATCATTGAGAGCTCTTAAATAGAGAAGTAATCAGATTTGCATTTTCGAAAGATCAATTTTTATGCCACGCTCTCCAGTTAAAAAGCATCACCACATACCCAGTTAGCCAAGCCAGATGCCTAGTAGATATACTATTTCTCTCATTATTTCTAGCTTTCATCATCTCTTACCTATATGATGGCCAGAATTTTTTATTTCATCTTTCTATTTTGAGTCATTTTCTCCATCAATTCTTACATAGCTGCCAGTTTTCTCTCTAAAATATGCATAATCATGCTCTTGCTCACAACAGTTTATTTAGTTCTTATCACCTGGAGATTAATGCCCCTTAAATATATCCTTAAAATGATCTGCAAGATCTGACTGTATAACTTTTAAAATTGATATTTCATAAGAAAACAAAACTAATAAGTCACATTATTCAATTTTACCATAAATTTATAGAACATTTTTTCATTCTGCTTCCTTTTTTTTTACTCCACCTATGTACTATCTTTCCCCAAAAGATCATAAAACTATCTTACTAACTTTTAGAAAAACACTTCAAAATTTCATCAATTAATGTATGTTCCCATTTCATATTCTCTTCAATTAACCTGATGCGAGGTCTAAGTTGTAAAAAGGGATTGCATTTCATTTTCGTTGTGTAGTTGTGATATAGATCCATATATATATGTGTGTGTATATATATGTTCTGTTATTGTTAAACTTACAGATCTCTGTAAGTTCTGTAAAATAATTTTTCAAATTGCAGTTTCCACTAAAATATTGAAAGTCTTAATAGTACAACACAATTTCATCACTCAATTTAAAAAGCAATAATAAGAAATAAAATTTCCTTATTTAGATATTATATATAATTTTAGAAAATTATTTACTCTTGGGGTGATTTTATAGTAGCTGTGGCAGCATGAAAATTTGGCTTACTTTGTAACAAAATCACTTCATCACGTATAATTTTTTTTATTTTTAATAACATTGTCTTTAAAAATTATTGGGGAGACTAATTTTACTACATAAGGAGTAATTGCAATGTTGCCAAGTTAAGAAATAATAAGACAAACCAGCATGGCATCCTGCTCATTAATAAACTGATGTAAGTCTAGAAGATATGAAATATTTATGACAGTTTTAATAAAAGGTAGTTTGTGTAGAACATCTTTGTAAACTGAAAGCATTGTATGAAGAGAGTATAGACTTACACTAAATTTAAGAATATACTTAATCAAGGAGTTGAAAGACTTATATGTTGAAAACTACAAATGTTACCGAAATAATTTTTAAAAGACACAATACATGGAAAGATACCCCATGTACATGGATTCCAAAACTTGATGTTGCTAAGATATTAGTACTAAACAAAGCAATCCACAGATTCAATGCAACCACTATCAAAATCCCACTGGTGTTTTTTGCAGAAATAAAAAAAAAATTCATACAGATTCTTAAGGGATCTCAAATAGCTGAAACAATCTTGAAAAACATATTCAAAGTTGGAGATCTCACACTTCCTCATTTAAAACATTAATACAAATCTACAGCAATCAAAACTGTGTGATACTGGCATAAATATTGACATGTAAACCAATGGGATAGAAGAGAGAGACCCCCCAAAAAACCCTTGCATACAGATACTCCTCAACTTATGACGGGGTTACACCTCAATAAATCTATTGTTAAGTTGAAAATACCGTAAGTCAAAAATGCACCCTATTGAACATCATAGCTTAGCCTACCATAACATGCTCAGAACACTTATCAAAATCCTAATGCTCGAGACACTTACATTAGCATAGAGTTAAACAAAATCATCTAACTCAAAGCCTATTTTATAATAAAGTGTTTAGTATCTCATGTAATTTATTGAACACTATACTGAAATTGAAAAACCAATAGTTGGGAACTCAAAGTACAGTTTCTCTTGAATGCATATTGATTTTGTACCTTCACAGAGTCACAAAATTGTAAGTCTGAACGTTGTAAGTCAGGGATAATTTGTATATGGTCAAATGATTTCCAACAAGAATACCAAGACTTCAACCAAGAAAGGGTAGTCTTTTCAAAAATTGTGTTGGGAGAACTGGATATTCGCATCCAGAAGAACGAAGTGGGACATCATATCATATATAAAAGTTTACTCAAAATGCATCAAAGACCACAACATAAGAGCTACAACTATAAAACTCTTAGAGGAAAACAGGAAAAAATTTTCCTGAAATTTGATTTGACAATGATTTCTTGGATATGACACCAAAATTATATTCAAGAAAAAAAGATAAATTGAATTACATCAAACTAAAAAACTTCTTTGCATAGAAGGACACAATGAATAGAGTAAAAAAGGCAACTCAGAATAGGAGAAAACATTTGCAATCATGCCTCTGATAAGAGGTTAATATTCAGAATATATGAACTCAACGCCAAAAACAAAACAACCAGATTAAGAAATGAGCAAACCGGGGCCTATCATGGGGAGGGGGGAGGGGGGAGGGATTGCATTGGGAGTTATACCTGATGTAAATGACGAGTTGATGGGTGCTGACGAGTTGATGGGTGCAGCACGCCAACATGGCACAAGTATACATATGTAACAAACCTGCACATTATGCACATGTACCCTAGAACTTAAAGTATAATAATAATAAAAAAAAAAAAGAAAAAAAAAGAAATGAGCAAAGGACTTTGGGTATTTCTCCAGATACACAAATGGCTAAAAAGCACATTAAAATATGATCTCTATTACTAATTATTAGGGAAATGAAAATAAAAACCACCATGAGATGTTGTTGCATATACATTAGGATGAGTACAATCAGATTAGCAAAACATAGCAAGTGTTGGCAAAAATGTAGAGAGTTTTGAATCCTTGTGCAGTGTTGGTGGGAATGCTAAATATTACATGTGCTATGAAAAAATGTTATGGCAGTTCCTCAAAATATTAAAAATAAAGTCAACATATGATTCAGAAATTCCACTTTTGGGTATATACCCCAAGGAATGGAATGCAATGGAATGAGAATCAAACAGATATTTGTGCACCCATTTTCATAGCTGGATTATTCACAATAGCTAAAAGGTGGAAGCAACACAAATGCCCATCAAATAACAAATGGTGACATATATGTACGATGGAATGTTATTCATCATTAAAAAAGAAATTCCCGACATGTCCTACAACACAGATGGTCCTTGAAGACCGTTATGCTAAGTGAAATAGGCCAGTCACAAAAAGACAAATACAGCATCATGATGCTTAAATGAGGGACCTAAAATAATCGTATTTACAGAGAAAGGAAGTAGAGTGGTGGCTTCCAGGGGTTTACAGAGGAAAGAATGCGCTATTGTTTAACAGGTATGAAGTTTCAATTGGGAAGATGAAAAACAGTTCTAAAGATGAATGGTGGTGATGATTGCCCAACAATATTGGGCAATCATACTTAATGCCACTGAAGTGTACACTTAACATGATTAAAATGATAATTTCTATGTTATGTATATTTTACTAAAATAAAAAATTATCTCCAAAAGTAAATATTAAATCATTACTAATCTTTGCTGAAAGAAAATAAAGAGGTAAAACATTCTAAGTATTTTCTTAAGTGTAAGGCAAATTATTGTTAAAATCAAAGCACTGAACATACAGGTTGTTATTCTATATGACATAGTAAATGCTCTGTAAAATGTGTTTTTTTAATGAGATAGCTGCTGTTGTCTCTTATCCTTTCATCTAAAAATAATGACATTAAAAAGTAAGTTCTTTGAGTTACGAATGCAGATGTCTAAACAAAGAAAATAAGTGTATTTTTTCTTTTAACAAAAAGGATTATATATTATTATAGAGTAATCTGAAAACAAAGGTTAAAGAGAAGGATAAAAGGCATAAATTTCACCGGCATCAACACTGTTAGGAATATATCCCTCCCTTGAGTTCATGTTCTTTGTAGGGACATAGATGAAGCTGGAAACCATCATTCTGAGCAAACTATCACAAGGACAGAAAACCAAACACCACATGTTCTCACTCATAGGTGGGAATTGAATAATGAGAATACTTGGACACAGGGTGGGGAACATCACACACAGGGGCCTGTCATGGGGTGGGAGGAGGGGGTGAGGGATAGCATTAGGAGAAATACCTAATGTAAATGATGAGTTAATGGGTGCAGCACACCAACATGGCACATGTATACATATGTAGCAAACCTGCACCTTTTGCACATGGACCCTAGAACTTAATGGATAATAAAAAATATATATCTAAAATAAATACAATGAAAAAGAATATATCCCTCCTTCTCTCTCTGTCTATTCTTCTCTGTATATGTGTGTTTATATGTATCTCATAAATACACCTTTTATGTAACCACAAAAAACCAAAATATATATGTTCACATTTGTACATATATATCATATGCATAAACACAAAGAATTTCATATATATGTGTGTGTGTGTATATATGTATGTGTGTGTGTATATATGTGTGTGTGTGTATATATGTGTGTGTGTGTATATATGTGTGTGTATATATATATAGAGAGAGAATCAATATTGCAAGATGAAAAGAGTTCTGGCTGGGCGCAGTGGCTCCTATCTGTAATTCCAGCACTTTGGGAGGCCAAGGTAGATGGATCACTTGAGGTCAGGAGTTCCAGTACAGACTGACCAACATGGTGAAGCCCTGTCTCCACTCAAAAAAAAAAAAAAAAAAAAAAAAAAAAAAAATTAGCTAGGCGTGCTGGTGTGCGCCTGAAGTCCCAGCTCCCTGGGAGGCTGAGACAGGAGAATCTGTTGAACCCAGGAAGCGGAGGCTGCAGTGAGCAGAGACTGTACCACTGCACTCCAGCCTAGGCAACAGAGTGAGACTCCCTTTAAAAAAAAAAAAAAAAAAGGCCAGGTGCAGTGGCTCATGCCTGTAATACCAGCACTTTGGCAGGACAAGGCAGGAGGATCACCTGAGGTCGCGAGTTAGAGACCAGCGTGACCAACATGGAGAAACCACATCTCCACTACACACATACACACACACACACACACACACACACACACAGAGCCGGGCGTGGTGGCGCATGTCTGTAATCCCAGCTACTCAGGAGGCTGAGGCAGGAGAATCGCTTGAATCTAGGAGGCGGAGGTTGCGGTGAGCCGAGATCGCACCATTGCACTCCAGGCTGGGCAACAAGAGCGAAATCCTGTCTCAAAAAAGAAAAGAAAAGAGTTCTGGTGATTGGTTGCATAGCAGTGTGAATGTATTTGACACTACTGAAGGGTACACTTAACAATTGTTAAGATAGTAAATTTTATATTACACGTATTTTATCACAATTTAAAATTTCAAAAAGCATATAATAAATATTTTAAAAAGATGCCGTCAACAGAAGATCAGTTTCAAAAATTATTGAGAAAAGTATTTGTGAATATATTACAAAAACAAAAATCAAGGATAAACCTTGGAATTCCTACTAATATTACAAATTTCAATGTAGAAATTAGAAACAGCTATTTCCTAAAGATAAATTTTATTATTTATTTGTAAAGCCTAAGTAATTATACCAAATAAAAATAGTTATATAAAAGTTTTTCATTAGTTTCATTCAAGATGATTTTTTATAATATACTATAAATTAGCAGTATTTCATGTTATACATCACAGCATAGAGTAAAGAGCATAAACACGAATTCAAGAAAGCTGAATTATTAATACTTAAAAGATCCCATTAATAGATCCAACTATAGAAACCTCACAAGCAGCTTATGGCATAAAAGTATGTGAGGTATCTTTTTTCTTTAAAGATGTGAACCCTGGCATTTAAGAAGTGCAATATGATTAGCAAACTATGTTAGGCTCTTCTAAAGTAAATAAACTTCTTATTTATCCTTAATAGTCAAACCCAAAAGATTAGAGCTCCAGACCAGTTATCTATTCATGAGTGATTGCTAATTTCCATGAAAATAGAGTACTTATAAATGACTTGGGAAAATGTAATGCTAATCCTATTAGAACTAACATCTTTGATTAAAGAAAGTGGTATTTATAAACAATAAAATATTCTCTCAGCATGTAGTATTTTTAAAAATTATTAAGCCACTTAAATGTATTTCTTAATTAATGTTAAGTCATTTATGAGGTAGGTAAACACAATTTAATTGATCACTTGAACTGTATCACTAAAAAGATATTCCTTTTGCAGGTAAAACAGGCTATGGAAGCACCACTTTAAAAAAATTATACACACACACATGCATGCCATATGTTTTATAATTTTATATATTATATTATATTTTATATATATATAAAATAAAAAGATACCAAGATCATGATCAAGGCCAAAAGACACACTTGAAATAATTTCCCATAATTATACAGAGGGCAGGAAGTCTTAGGAATATGCAGAGGTTTTTGTTCACTACACAGAGTAGGAAAAAATCATTTAAATTATATGTCACTAGTAATACTAATTTTATACTCGTGAGAAAGACAAATATGATAATCACGAAAACAATATATTCCACAATTTGATAGAAAAAATAAGACCTAGTGTTCAATAGATCAGTAGGGTTACTATAGTTTACTATAATTTATTTATCATATGTTTCATAAAGCTAGAAGAGAGTAACTTGAATGTTTCTAGCATGAAAAAAGACAAATATTTAAGATAATGAATATCCCAATTATGCTGATCTGATCTTTACAAATTATAGGAAAGTGTTAAATTATCACATATACCCTGAAAATATGTACATCTCTTATGTAACAATAAAAACTGAAATTAATTTGAAAAGAAAACAATATATTCTTCCCTACTGCTAAATTGTTGAATGGAGAGCTTGTGGGAAACAATTTCAAAGTATTTTCCTCTTTTTTTCTTGCATATCTTTAGGCTTCAGTAGAATACAGAACATATATCTTTGAGCGGATGTTCGAAAATCATATGCACTAAAATTTGTGAAAGAAACTTGAAGATTATATACATCAACCCCTATTTTTTTAATTGACTGGTTTGCTGTCTTGCCCAAAGTCAGTGCCAGAAGATTTAGAACCAATATTTTTAATTTACTAGTCATTTAATCATAGTGTATTATGCCTTTATTTTCAGAAAAACCTGGGACTATTAATGTCTTCATAATCTTATTCAGCCACACACAAATTTTAATAATTATATTAAAGCACTATATTAGTCATGCCAGGTAATAAAATAATGAAGAAAAATAGTAACTATTCCTATGTTTTAAAAATTCAGTAGAAAACATACAATCAGTCAAATGTGAAAGAAATTGAATATAAGGCAAAATATGATGTGACATAGAGAGCTATAAACAAAGTGCAAGTGAGAACGTAAAGCAGGTATTTGGTAGTCACTAAATATATTATGGAGCAGAAAATTTGATAAGAAAATAAAATTACTTCATAAAGATGACTGGTCACACATATCCTACTTAAAAGAGCAAGGAAGGTCAAATCTATTCTTCATCATCAGTGAAGTAAAGATGCATTGTGTATTAGAGAAAGTCTCATTCAATTCCTTGAAAATAGACATGTAAAACACACGAGGGACACAGAAACTATTAAAATGCTCCTACTTCTTTGTCATCTTTTCAAAATTCAGCCAGCTCTGAATAATATAAGGCCTTTAGAAGGTCATCTAAAATTACCCAAATGTGAAATGCTAATTTACAAGTTGCACAAATAAATACACCGATGATACCAGAAAACTTAGTGGAGTTTACAAATTATTCACTTTAAAGCACGTAGTTGGTTTAATGAAATATGTCAAATCTCAAATCACCAAATCAATTTCAAAAGGTATGGAGAAAAACAGGGTGATTATCATACACATAGTTTATCCTCTTCGGTCAGGCTTTACACACCATCAGTCCTTCAGGACTATGCGTTTTGACTATGAATACACTACTACCAAGTCATGAATCTAAATGTTGTAATATGTTTATAGAAAGTTTTAACTATTACCCCAATTATTTAAAATTAAAATTTACTGGCAAACACACAAACCCTATGAATTAGTTGAAATTTTCCAAAATATTCTATTTAGTAATATGATCTCAGGAACAAATAACATGATTAAATAAATAAATAAATAAATATTGTAGCTACAGTTACAACAAGAAAACAGAAAATATTAACTCCATCAGGTAAGCAGACCACTGCTCCTCTGAAAACTCCAGCTCCAATTACATTAAACCTGTCTCCCACCATCATCTATCCTTTTATATAAACATTTAAATCTCTTACATAAGTATAGTGGTGGCAGAATTGTAAACAAATATCTCCTATAGAAAAAACCTCATTGAAAAGCCACCTTGTAGAAATGTACAGCATATGTACATTGTTTAATTAATCTCAAACACAAAAAAAATGGTATTAGAACTACCAAATTGTTTTCGTAATTTTATTGAAACAGATGGCAAATTATTGTCTTTCAAAAATAAACATTATATTTTAAAAGTTTTAGTTTAACAAATTAAAAAAAAAAATTACAGCACTCCTGTACACCCCCCAACCAATTTCCCTATTATTAAAATCTTACATCAGTATGGCATACTTACCACAATTAGGGAACTAATATTGATATGTTATTATTAACTGTGTTTTGTAATCTATTAAGATTTTATTAGTTGTTATCTAATGTTTTTTTGTTGTTGTTCTAGGATTCCAACAAGGATACCACATTCCATATATTATTCATTTTTCCTTAGGCTCTTCTTGGTTGTTAAAAGTTTCTCAGAATTTCTGTTTTTAATAAACTTGATGATTTTGAGAAGTACTGATTAGATATTTTGTAGGAGATGCCTTAACTGTGATATGTCTAACATTTTTCTCATTCCTCATTAGCCTGAGCTTATGGGTTTTGCAAGAAAGGTCATAAAGTAAAGTGCTATTTTCATCCCAGCATATCAAGAGTACATAAGATAAACATGGCTTGTCACGGTTGATCTCCCGGCAAAAATAGTGTTAGTCAGATTTCTCCCCTGTAAACTGACTTTTAAAAATATCCCTTGCCATACTGTACTCCTTGGAATAAAGTCACTAAGCACAGTGTCTATTCTTCTCCCCCTTAAAGATAGAGTATCTTCATCGATTATTTGGAAATCTTCTACATAGAAGATTTGTCTCTTCTTCTAGGTTTGCTTCTTTATTAATTTATGTCAGTATGAACTCATTAATATTTATTTTAAATATTGGGTTATAATACAATATCACTTTATTTATTTTGCCTCTCAAATCATTTTAGCTTCAGCCATTGGGAACATTTTCAGTTGGCTCTTGTATCTCTTTGATGTAACCCAACATTGTTGTAAGTTTTTTTTTTTTTTCTTTTCTTTTTTGTTCTTGCATTCTGTGACTAAAAAATGCCCCAGACTAATCTTGTATATTTCCTACCTATTACACAATCAGCCATTTCTCCAAGGAGTCCCATTTCCTTTTAACTGGAGAATGGTATTAAGAAACAAATTTACAAGAAAAAAACAAAAACCCCATCACAAAAAGTGGGTGAAGGATATGAACAGATACTTCTCAAAAGAAGACATTCATGCAGCCAACTGACACATGAAAAAATGCTCATCATCACTGGCCATCAGAGAAATGCAAATCAAAAACACAATGAGATACCATATCACACCAATTAGAATAACAGTCATTGAAAAGTCAGGGAACAACAGGTGCTGGAATGGATGTGGAGAAATAGGAACAGTTTTACGCTGTTGGTGGTAGTATAAACTTGTTCAACCATTGTGGAAGACAGTGTGGCGATTCTTCAAGGATCTAGAACTAGAAGTACCATTTGACCCAGCCATCCCATTACTGGGTATATACCCAAAGGATTATAAATCATGCTGCTATAAAGACACATGCACACGTATGTTTATTGCAGCACTATTCACAATAGCAAAGACTTGGAACCAACCCAAATGTCCATTGGTGATAGAGTGGATTAAAAAAATGTGGCACATATACACCATGGAATACTATGCAGCCATGAAAAAGGATGAGTTCATGTCCTTTGTAGGGACATGGATGAAGCTGGAAACCATCACTCTCAGCAAACTATCACAAGGACAAAAAACCAAACACCACATGTTCTCACTCATAGGTGGGAATGGAACAATGAGATCACTTGAACACAGGAAAGAGAACATCACACACCAGGGCCTGTCGTTGGGTGGGAGGAGTGGGGAGGGATAGCATTAGAAGATATATCTAATGTAAATGACGAGTTAATGGGTGCAGCACACCAACATGGTACATGTATAAATACGTAACAAACCTGCACTTTGTGCACATGTACCCTAGAACTTAAAGCTAAAAAAGAAAGAAAGAAAGAAAGAAAGAAAGAAACTGCGATCTTGATGCTAGGGGCATTCATTGATACTGGCAAGTTTTTGCTTCCTAAATGCTCTTAACTGACCTAACAAGAACATATTTGTGTGTATACTAACCCATGTACATACATATAGTTATTAATAAACTTAAATATGCAAACCAGTGTCTACATTAAGCTGTACGTGAGCTTACACTGATTCCTCCAATTCTATTCCATTACCACATGGCTTACTCTACTCTCTCTCCCTTCTACTTCAGGTAAGCAGATCTCAGCTGATCTGTAAACTCCAACTCCAATTATGATAATCTTGTCTCCCACCATCAGCCATCCGTCTACTTAATTATCTAAATCTGTTATATTGGTATAGTGGTGTCAGAATTAAGAAGTATCTCCTATAGAATAAACTTTATCAAGTAAACGACAGTGCTTATATGTAGATGAGTCTACATAATACATGATTTCCAAAGTTTCCTCAACTAGCACCTTTTCCTTCCATCCCATTTGTTGAGTGATTGTTTCATGCATATACAACATAGTTAGATTATTTGTCACTTTTCCATTATATCCTGGGATTAACCTCCTTTTTGTAATTTGTAGCATTGGGTTCCTTCTATGTTACACATTTTTATGTATTTTGACAAATGCATAGTGACATATGTTCATCATTACAGATTATAAAGAATAGTTTCCCTACTCTAAGAATATTTCCCATGTTTCATACATTTAACTATCTTTCCTTCTCCCTGACACCAAAGAAAACTTTGATTATTCCACAATTTATATCATTTTGGTTTTTTTCAGGATTTCATATAATTGCAATCATACATCATATATCCTTTTCATGCCCTTTTCATACCCTTTTCTTCTTTTACTTACTTAGCAATGTATACTTAGGACTCATGTATTTCTTATGATCATTGGATAGCTCATTTCTTTTCATCACTGAATAATCTATTGTATGGATATGGCCAGTTGATCCATTTACCAATGAAGAATATATTGATAGTCCTGGTTTGTGCCAATTGTAAACACAGTTTCCATAAACATTCATATGCTGCTTTTTGTGGGAACATAATTTTTCAAATCAGTTGGATAAATACCTAGAACTATGATCATTGGGTTCTTTTTATTATTATTATTATTATACTTTAAGTTCTAGGGTACATGTGCATAACGTGCAGGTTTGTTACATATGTATACTTGTGCCATGTTGCTGTGCTGCACCCATCAACTCGTCAGCACCCATCAACTCGTCATTTACATCAGGTATAACTCCCAATGCAAACCCTCCCCCCTCCCCCCTCCCCATGATAGGCCCTGGTGTGTGATGTTCCCCTTCCCGAGTCCAAGTGATCATTGGGTTCTATATTAAGATTATGTTTACCTTTATTAGAAACCGCCAAGCAGTCTTCCAGAGTAGCTGTCCCATTTTACCTTCCCAACAGCAACGAATGAGAATTTCTGGTGTTTGGATCCTTACAAGCAATTGGTGTGGTGAGATTTTTAGGTTCTCTTATGGTGAATTTTTAAATATTTCTTTGCATATTTTGGATATAACTGCTTTATTACATATGTGTTTTAGAAATCTTTTTTCCAGTGATGATGTTTTTATTCTCTCAATATAGTAGTCTTCTTTTATTCATAGAAGATAAATTCCAAGACCCCCAGTGAATGCATGAAACCACTGATAGTACCTATGTATAGGAAAATCCTAGTATATTATGCTATGAGTGTGCGGGACAAAGGGATGATTTACATCCTAGTGAGACAGACTGCTACAGCGCAAAATTTCATTACACTATGAATAATGGTGTGCAATTAAAAACTTATGAATTGTTTATTTCTGGAATATTTTATTTAATATTTTTAAACAGTGATTTGATCATGGGTAACTGAAACAGTAGAAATTAAAACTGATAATTGGAGCTACTGCACTGTATTTCTTAGATTAGACTTAAAAATTTTTAATGAAGACCAACTGTCAATTTTTTCTTTCATAAATTGTGCTTTTGATATTGTAGCTGAAAACTCATGAATGATTCAAAGGTCTTGTAATTTTTTTTGTTTTTTATTTATTATTTCAATTTTCCTGTATATCCTTCGTCTTTCATATTTATTTTTCTTTTATCATGCCTTGTAATATTTTGGTAAAAAAATAGACACGAAGTACAGGGTAACACAGATTGAAATAATTAGGCTTTTGGTTTGATATTTTATATTTCTCTAGCCGAGCCAATCCACAAGGGGATCTTTCTTGGTTCTTTACTGTGAGAAATTGGTGGGATTCCTGGAGGTAAAACCCACAAAAGCTGTGGGTTTGCCTCAAGAGTTTGCCTCTTCCACCCCTCAGGGCTTTCTCACTGTCTAGTTAGTCTTCACTCCGCCTCCAACTGTTCATAACAATTACCACATAAATATTTTTACCTCATAGCCCCAGATGCTTCCAGGTAAGCAGATCTTCTGTGATTCTCGGCATTCCCTTCCTTCCAGGTTTCAGGATGGCAATTTTCTCTGAAACTCAGTTATCCAATGGGTCAAATAAAATTTCCTTATTTTCAGGGGTTTTTTTTAGTTATTGTTATTTTTGTTGTAAGGACAGGAGTGACAATTAAGCTCTTTGTGTATATTAGAGCTGAAACCAAAAGTCTTTTCCATTTTCTTTAAATTATGAGTGATTAAGTTTCACATTTCAAATTTTAGAATGGTTGCTAGAATTCAATATCAGAATAAAATCTCTCTACCAAGATTTTGAAGAGCATGACAGACTATAAACAAGTGGATCATAAAAGGTTAAATGATAATGAAAAATAAGCGACAACAGACAAATTTTAGAATGTGATTTAAATTTATACAAAAACTTACATTTGATTATTTTTCTACACATTGTACTTTTGATTTCTTAATGATCTTAACTCTTATTTCTGCTGTTTTATTTCTTCATATTAAGATAAGCAATAGCCTATAGAAAAAGATGAACGTTAGTCTGTTAAATGATTTTGGGTAATTTCCTTCATTTTTATACCGATCTTATTAAACTCTGCATTTATATGTAATCCTACATATATACGATAAATATCTGCTAAACAAATTACATCAGATGCAAAAAAAATCATGATTATTTTTAAAAATACAAGTAGAACTTCTAGATATGCATGTTCTCCACACTTAATTTCTAATCAAAGCTTGAGGCAAAAGCACATACAGTATCAGACAGCAACACCAGCATAATACACTGTACATGGTAAGTACACAGTATCTTAACATACAGTTCTCTAAGATCCTAATTTTAGTTACTACCATTATTACCAACTGTAAGAAGAATGGCATGCCAAAGGGGCTCAAGAAATAAGATATCACTAAAATAAATTTCTTATGTCACCAATTTCCATTTAATATAATAGATGATAATATGTCATGTGAGAAATGTTAAAATATATTTTGAGTGACAACAACTATATTCCATGTATTGGTTTATGCAGATATTGAAAGATGAAATAAGACAGAAATGGTGCCTGTTCATTCAAAGCTTACCGTCCAGTGTATACAAATGCTCTCATAAAATATTGCCCTGTTCTAATTACAACTTTTTTTTTCTTTTTGATGTATTTATGGAATTGAGTCACTCTGGGGAAGAAATGCAAGGATGAAAATGTATCAACACTGACTGTAGTCCACCTTTCTGTGAATGTGCATAAAGATTTTGCAGCAAGATACTTCATTCTTGAATGACAAGGCAGAATGTAACAGAAGTCGTTATAGATGTAAATAACCAAGCAATTTTGTTTCACACTTAAAAAGATAATGTAGGCCGGGCGCGGTGGCTCAAGCCTGTAATCCCAGCACTTTGGGAGGCCGAGGCAGGCGGATCACGAGATCCAGAAATCAGAGACCATCCTGGCTAACATGAAAGGTGAAACCCCGTCTCTACTAAAAATACAAAAACTTGAGTGATGGTGGCGAGCCTGTAGTCCCAGCTACTGGGAGGCAGAGGCAGGAGAATGGCCTGAACCTGGGAGGCCAGGCTTGCAGTGAGCGAGATGGCGCCACTGCTCCAGCCTGGGTGACACAGCAGAGACTCCGTCTCAAAAAAAAAAAAAAAGATAATGTACTAGTTAATAAGGATTCCCCATGCCTAGTCCCCCCAAATAAGAAAGAAAATTCACTATAACCTCAAAAGCAAATGAAAATCAATGATTGAACTCAAATAGCATTCTATTCTCTTTTTTTTTTTTTTTTTAATTTTTTTTTATCTTATTGCATTCTACACATTAAAGAAATTTTGGGCGAATGGTCTGCTGGTGGCCCCTCGAGACTTAAGTGGAATGTGGGGCCTAGTGCCTTGAAATAGCCATATTTTTGGAGAATGAAACTAAGGAGTAATTGCCAATGACAGCACTTAGTGGAATAATGGATTTGCACTAAAGAAAAAGAGAATTCCAGCAGAACAAAATGAGAAGACTGGATTAAGATGTAAAGAGGAGTTTCCAAGTGGAGAGAAATGCTAGCCTGCAGCAATTTCTTCTTATACTCTTGCCTGCCACCTCCACCTTGAATGTATATAAGTTTTAAAGGAATTGAAAAGGAGTAAACATAAACTAATCCTTACTCATTTTTCCACACTCATTCTGAAGCAGCTGCATAATAATCTTTAAATCCTTGACATTACTTGATTACGCAGTTTAATTAGCACACTACTCATCACTGAATATTAGAGGTTTTTCATCTCACATCTCATACCACTTTTAAAAATCACATCTCTGAAGGCCAAAACTTTTAATAACAATTAATTAAGCATAATGCTCACTTACATTGAGAAATATCATGTCTTTATTTTTAAAAGTGTATTAAGTTTTTTGAAATATATTTTCACTGGAATCCTCGTTCAAAATTTGACACTGTGATGCTCATAAAAAAGACATTTGTTCAAAGTAAAAATAAAACTACCATATAATCCGGCAATCCCACTACTAACTATATATCCAAAGGTAAGGAAATTAGTATGTTGAAGGTATATCTGCCCTCTCATGTTTATTAAAGCACTATTCACAATAGCCAAGATAGGGAATCAACCAATGTGTCCATCATCAGACAAATGGATAAAGTAAACTTGCTGTGTGTGCATAATGGAATATCATTTAGCCTTAATCATGGGGAAATGATGTTAAGTGAAATAAGTCAGGCACAGAAAGATGCATATCATATGTTCTCATTCATATGTGGAGGCTTAAAAGGTTGATCTCATAGAAGTAGAGAGCAGAATAGTGATTACTAGAGGCTAAGAAGGGTAGGGGGATAGGGAGATGTTGGTTAAAGTATACAATATTACAGCTAGATAGGAGGAATGAGCTCTAGTGTTCTATAGCGCTGTTGGGTAACTATAGTAAACACTAATTTATTTTAATTTTTTGAACAGTTAGAAGAGTGGTTTTTCAATGTTACCCAACAAAAGAGTTGGAGATGATGGGTATGCCAGTAGCTCTGATTGGAACACATGATTTCTAATCATGTTTTTTACTATCATGCTTATAGCCACATTGAAGGGCTTTACTTACACATGTGAATAAAGCTAATTCTGAGTGTGTTACTTCAGAGATGCGTTGTGAGCTGCTTTATTACAGTGAATTGAACTGTTTACCAATCAGCGAATTTTCCAGGCAAGTTTTTAGGATGTGTTTTAAAGGATGATACTTAGCATTGTGTTCATAGCCTTTTTGTGAGGGGTTTTCATACATACTTTGTAAAGCTAAATCTCAGCATGTTACTTCAGAGATGTATTATGAGGTGCTTTATTAAAGTGAAGTGAAATGTTTACCCACAGTCAACTCTGTAATCAACTGTTTAGGATTGCTTTTTAACAAAGTTCCTTTCATTACACATTGTATATATGTCTCAAAATATCACACTGTACTCCATAAATATGTACAATTACTATGTGTCATTTAAATATGCATATTAAAAAATATTTTTGATAAAATATATGTGAGCATATCAAGTTTAGTTTTATAGGATTATAACTTTATATAAAAATTTTCACAGCTCAGAGGATTATGAAATTTCTTGTTAAGATTTAAGGTTACATTCTAGATAATAATTATAATTGTAATAAGTAATATATTTTACTTATAAAAAGCTTGTGTTACATAGAATTGTATATTACTTGCATGAAGGGTAGTAACTATAAATATGTGTATACAGATGGGTATACACATACCCCTCACATGTGTATGTGTGGACTATCAAATACACATACATATACATCTGTGTAGGCATGTACATATACACATACATAATTATGTAATCAATTGAAATTGGCCATTGACTTCAGTATTCACCCCTGACTATGTTTTTAATGAATTCAAAAGAAATTTTGTGTTTTAAGTGGGTAAATGTTCTGTTTTTTAAGTGGGTAAATGTTTTCAAGTGTTTTTATGTTCTCATAAACATCAGATTAATACCAAAAATTATTTTTATCTTCCATACTCCAGGTTTCTTAAAGGAGCTTTCCTCAGAGACTGTGTTACTTTTTCATCATTAATTTGAACCTGTTTTTAATCACTATACTCATGCCAAACCAATTGTTACTATGATGTGTATGTATGTTTACTCTGTATTTTACGAAGTATATCTCTGTTGCTAAACTACGTGTGTGTGTAACTTATACACGTTTTTACGACCCATTTCATTAATGTTTAAAGGATAGGTGCATCTAATACACCCTGTACTGTCACACTTTATAAATTATAAAGCTTTCTCCCTTAGAGCAGCTCTTGGTAAAACCATTATAAAATATAAAAGTGTGTATATTGACAGGTAGGGGGAAGGTCCTTTTTTGTTGTTTGTTTGTTTGTTTTTTGTTTTTTAATTCTTTTGTGCTTAATTCTGAGTTTTGGTGACATTATTCCACTTCCCACTTACGAGCCAAAGCAGATTTGACAACTTCTTCACTTGGTCTGTATATATCGAGTGCAATGAGTACTTTTCGCTAGTAGGGCTACTAATGGCTTAGAGGCACATTAAGGAGCAAGAGATGGAAAGTGTGGTACTTTAAATTAGGATTCACAGAGTAGCAGAATATGCTTCTACATGATGTTAAAAGCTTCTTTAAACAAGTTGCACCCACTGAAAATACTTACTTATTAAACGTGGCTTACATAGCAAATATATAAATTTTCACAACCAAAAGCATTGGCAATGACAGCAAAATGGTAAATTTAGTCACCCAAATCCTATTACTATACTGTACATGCTTATTGTAAGCACAATTCTGCTATTGACATGTGAAGAAACAGCCACACAGATGGGAGCCAGGATAGAGTGATATAGCTTTATTTTTAACGTTTTGAAAGTTTTCTCATATGGCACTGCAGATATAGAGCATATATGTTTTCGGAAATTCTAATTCATGCATCTTTCTAAGGAAATAACACTGAAGGAAGGACTGTGTGAGTGTGTGTGCATGTGCTGCTATGCTCAATAATTTTTTATAGTCAAGTCACATTAACATACCCAGAAGGATTCCTTAACACTTGCAGAACAATTTTATTGGTAGAATATGTAATATTTTGAAAATTGTTTCCTCTCTCCACCCACCACAACTGTCATCCACAAAGCCCAGCTTACTTCTTTAGAGAAAGTCAGCGTGACATATTTTTTGTGGGAGTTCACATAGCAGCTTCCTCAAATAATGTGTTGGTCCATCTGATTTATCCTGTTTCCATTTCTAGTAATTTCTTTACAGCCCACGTCAGACTTCTAGCCCCAAATTTATTCATTTTTTATAGAGCATTTTCAGCCAAGCCTACATCTCTCAGGTTACCGAACTAAAAAATAAAAAAGTGAATATTAGGAGATTTTCTACTAGATATCTATAATCAACATATATGAATGAGAAAAATCACATGTTTCAAAAATACAATGAGTAATTGTGTACAATTAAAACTCTAATATCTCTTGAAGTTAAAATATATTTCCTTGTCTAAAGGAAAATTATGGCTATAAATTTCAGTTTAATAGTAATATGATTACATGATAATTATTAGTGTTAAAAGTGCTTTTCATTCAGATGCTCTTATAAACTAAATGTATCTAATTATTTACAATTTTGAATTTTGAGGCAAACATTTTACATTTGCAGTTGTATCTTACACTGCATGTTATGTGCCTATATATTAATATATAACAATATTCTATGTGCTCATAGGCAAGTTAACTATAGACATAAAAATGGTATTTATATGAATTTTTATATTTATATTAATTTATTTATAACTATTTATTGATGTTATTTAAGTATATATCAAACTTTATGTGAAATTACATATTAATATATAAATTCATATGCTAAGTGCTAATACATATTTATATGCAAATATTCCACAGTATGTATATGCAAGTAGGTAAAATATGTCCTTTTGCATCTTTGAAAAAAATGTATTTCTATTATGTTTCAGAAAAATTGCACAGATGAGTAAAATTATTAAAGAGAAAATGAGACTATAATATTTACATAAGGGACTTAAAATTGTAAGACAGTGTGATAAACATACTACCTCTACAGATTTGAGAATTTCTACAAATTAAATAACAATATAATTTATCTTGACATCCGCAGTAAGGAAATTATGGCTTATTGTAATACTAGAAATGTGTGCTGCTATGATTTTTATAGTACTATATTATTGTACTTTGAGTTTGCTTAAAAATAGTCTATAAGTTTTCATCTACAGGTGCACACAGAATAATCATTTGTGAGGATCTTATGTGTATCTCCGGTTCTTCAAAATATATTTTTCTCAGTGATATGAAAATTAAAATTTAAAATGTTTTCTTTTATATGAATCACCCGATTTACCAGTGCAGAACCTTATTTGTTGTATGATGAGCAGAAAAGTACACTAAAAAGTTATAGATATAAGAATATCAATTTGTTTTCTGAAATATAATTGGAATTATTAATTTCTATAGACAAATCAAATGCATCCTAACTATATAGTTATTTTTATGATGCATTTTTATTCCCCCTTATCAGCTATAAGTCATACTGAATGATTATTCCCAAAATATATAATATCATAACATTTTTCTTAACTTATAAAATCTCGCACTAACTCCAAAAACACCCCTGAAATACAACTTATCAATTATATAGCTAAAATAATATATATGAGGTTAACTGAGAAATATTAAGACAAAATAAATTCATTACAAATTTATTGATCTAGTCATAATAAATTATAATTATCTGAATACAATAGTCTTCCCTTATCCACAGGATATATATTGTAAGACCTCCCAGTGGATGCCTAAAACCTCAGGTAGTACTGAACCCTGTATTTATTAATGCTATGTTTTTCTCTATACATACACACCTACAGAAAAGCTTAATTTATAAATTAAGCACAGTATGAGATTGACAACAAATAATCCTAAAATAGAACAATTATAACAATTCTCAGAACAAGGTGCAACTTAAAACTTATAAATTGTTTATTTCTGGTATTTATTTAATATTTTCAGGCTATGGTTGACCAAAGATAACTGAAATCATGGAAATTGCAGGTAAGGGGGGAGTACTGTAATACTGTCTCCCCAGGCTCCATCCATTTCTACAACCAGTCTATTCCATTCTTTCCTAAAATTAATAAGAGGGAAAAAACACACTTTCATCATATGCATCCCAATAACAAAAAAGTAAATTTAGCATGTTATGTATTTAGTACCACATTATGAAACTTTATAATGATTAAGTAATTCATTATACTCCTCCTTACACTTGTCAACGCTGGCAGATAGACGTATGCTTTGAGCAAACAGAAAAATCTTGAACAGAAAAAAACCCTACAGGAAGCTTTGAGTCACAAAATTTAGTCATAGAAGCAACTTTAGCGATGAATAAGCTAGATTCCCATATTTTATAAGAAGAATTTGAGGCAAAAACAAATAAAACTACGCCCCAGAAAAGACGTTGAAAAGTTTGCAGATCACAAGACAAACTGCTGACAGAATTAAATAAGTAAAAAAAGACGACAAGGAAGATAAAGAAGAAAGAGAAACAGGAAGAGAAGGAGAAGAAAAATGAAACCCGGATCTACAACTGAGACTGCCTGGTTACCAAACTCTTAATAATGCCACGGGAGTGAAATGTCAAACTCTATTCTTCTGAGTCTTATGGCTCTTTGCGGGTATCAAAAGGCCACATGGACACAAATTCCACTTAACCAGAACCACTTGCTTCATTTATTGTGAATATCAGAATTCTACCCAATACGTCGTTTCATTGGTAAGTTTTTGGCTTGAAACCATTACGGGTAGAGAATGGAACACACACATTGCACATAACTATTTGCTCCTGAAAGCTTAAAACTTCCAGGTAAAAATGACTGCGTACACACACACACACACACACGCACGCACACACGCACCAGAAATATGTACTTTATTGCTATATTTTATTTGTTTGTTTATTTATTTATTTGTTTGTTTGTTTATTTTTTGAGACAGAATCTCACTGTGTCGCCCAGGCTGGAGTGCAGTGGCACGATCTCGGCTCACTGCAATCTCCACCTCTTGGGTTCAAGCGATTCTTCAGCCACAGTCTCCCAAGTAGCTAGGACTATAGGTGCCCATCTAATTTGTTTTATATTTTTAGTAGAGATGGGGTTTCATTATGCTGGTCAGGCTGGTCTTGAACTCCTGACCTCGTGATACCCCCGCCTCGGCCCCACAAAGTGCTGGGATTGCAGGCGTGAAACACTGCGCCTGGCCTATAATTTTTATATGACTGTATTACCATACAGTACTATGAAATATATGTTTATATGTATATAATGCACATATATTTATAGGTATATATACCTATAAGGTGTATATATATACACCATATATGTAACATATATATATGGTGTAAGGAGATAAATATGTGTATATATACATATACACATACACATATATATCCATTTATAGACTATGTATATACACACACATATAATGGATATAATGGATATAGATGTGGATATATATACACACATATATACATACACATATATATGTGCATTTATATTACAGAAATATATACATATACATATCCACTTACAGACATATACACATATATATCCATTTACAGACAATCTCAAACTTCTGATTTTTCAACTTTATGATGAGTTTATTGGGTTATTAAATGCATTTCAACTTCAGACATTTTTGCCTTGTGAAAGGTTTATCAAAACATTTAAGTATATCTTAAGTTGAGGAGCATGTGTGTTTGAAACCATCTTCAAACTGGAGAAAATGTAAAAATTCAACGGTTTCTTTTAATAAGAGCTAGGCTCCTAAATTCTCATTCATAAAATTAGTACTTAAATGAAAAAGTATTTAAGCATTTGCTTTGATTGTCTTATTTTATAAACCTAGCTGATTCCTTACAGAGCAACTTAAGTGAATAAATGTACAAAAGAATAGAATAGAGTAGCCATTTTGCCATCCCAAATAAAGTGATTTATCCAGCCTATAAAAATCAATGAATATGAAGATGATGAGAAACTTTTAAATGGTATTATCATGTCATCTCTTGAGACCACAGTTGACTCCTAACTTGGCCATGATTGAGATGCTATGCAGCCTGCTGATGTGATACAGTATAAAGCAAAAGGTACTTCCTGTGCAGTACTCTTGAGGGTAAGTTAAGTCAAAATCTAATCGAGACTTTAGATTTAACTTGCCATTTGCAGTGAGTCCAGGAGACAGGTGAATATACTGACACCACAAGGAAAAACATTAAACAAACCAGAGTATAAGACAATCTACTAGACGAAAGAAAATTTCTTCAAGTAAAAAACACGTAGAAGAGAAAATGGCAGGGATAGAAAGAGAGGACAGTTTGTTGTTGTTGTTGCTGCTTCTTTTTTTTATTATACTTTAAGTTCTAGAGTACATGTGCATAACGTGCAGGTTTGTTACATATGTATACTTGTGCCATGTTGGTGTGCTGCACCCATCAACTCGTCAGCACCCATCAACTCGTCATTTACATCAGGTATAACTCCCAATGCAATCCCTCCCCACTCCCTCCTCCCCGTGATAGGCCCCGGTGTGTGATATACCCCCTCCCGAGTCCAAGTGATCTCATTGTTCAGTTCCCACCTATGAGTGAGAACATGCGGTGTTTGGTTTTCTGTTCTTGCAATAGTTTGCTGAGAATGATGGTTTCCAGCTGCATCCAGGTCCCTACAAAGGACACAAACTCATCCTTTTTTATGGCTGCATAGTATTCCATGGTGTATATGTGCCACATTTTCTTAATCCAGTCTGTCACTGATGGACATTTGGGTTGATTCCAAGTCTTTGCTATTGTGAATAGTGCCACAATAAACATACGTGTGCATGTGTCTTTATAGCAGCATGATTTATAATTCTTTGGGTATATACCCAATAATGGGATGGCTGGGTCATATGGTACTTCTAGTTCTAGATCCTTGAGGAATCGCCATACTGTTTTCCATAATGGTTGAACTAGTTTACAATCCCACCAACAGTGTAAAAGCATTCCTATTTCTCCACATCCATTCCAGCACCTGTTGTTTCCTGACTTTTTCCTTACTCCTTATACCAAAATTAATTCAAGATGGATTAGAGACTTAAATGTTAGACCTAATACCATAAAAACCCTAGAAGAAAACCTAGGGAATACCATTCAGGACATAGGCATGGGCAAGGACTTCATGTCTAAAACACCAAAAGCAACGGCAACAAAAGCCAAAATTGACAAATGGGATCTCATTAAACTAAAGAGCTTCTGCACAGCAAAAGAAACTACTATCAGAGTGAACAGGCAACCTACAGAATGGGAGAAAATTTTTGCAATCTATTCATCTGACAAAGGGCTAATACCCAGAACCTACAAAGAACTCAAACAAATTTACAAGAAAAAAACAAACAACCCCATTAAAAAGTGGGCAAAGGATATGAACAGACATTTCTCAAAAGAAGACATTCATACAGCCAACAGACACATGAAAAAATGCTCATCATCACTGGCCATCAGAGAAATGCAAATCAAAACCATAATGAGATACCATCTCACACCAGTTAGAATGGCAATCATTAAAAAGTCAGGAAACAACAGGTGTTGCTGCTTTTGAGACGGAGTCTCGCTCCATCTCCCAGGAGTTGGAGTGCAGTGGCGCGATATTGGCTCACTGCAAGCTCTGCCTCCAGGGTTCACGCCCTTCTCCCACCTCAGCCTCCTGAGTCGCTGGGACTGCTGGTGCCCACCACCACGCCCGGCTAATTTTGTTTTTGTATTTTTAGTAGAGACGGGGTTTCACCGTCTTAGCCAGGATGGTCTCCAACTCCTGACCTCGTGGTCTGCCCGTCTTGGCCTCCTAAAGTGCTGGGATTACAGGCTTGAGAAAGAGAGGACAGTCTTAATTTAAAAGAAACATAACAAAAATTAATGGCACGTATATCACTGACAAATCATCGAACTGAACCAAATAAAGTTTTCATTAAATTCTCTATTTGTAGGTTTTTAGCGTGATTCAGTTACCGTGTTATCTGTTTTACTCTTTTGAAAGACACCATATAATGGCTACACAGCTCATTTGTATAATGTTCTAGAAAGTCATATTTCAGGGTAAATGATCCTACACAATTAGCATGCCTCCTGACACTGTAGATATCTGGGTCTTTTATATGAGGCTATTTAAATTCATAAAAATCTTAAAGGAATTTAAAAGTTAATCCATGTATATATGCTAGTCAATAAAAGAAAAACAAAAAATTTGAACTACTATAGATTTAGCTAACCTCTACCGCTGAGAAAGCTTTACAGTATTTATTCCTGAAGCATCTTGTCCCTGTTACTTCTGTCATGTATTATTGTGTTAGCAATACAAGATCTTCTACTAATATATTCTGCAGCCCAATTTATGTGTCCAGTACTTAATGGTCATAGACACAGTGTCTCATCATTGCCGGTACCTGACAATATCCAAAAGTCCTATCTTGATTCTAATTTTTCTTTTAATATTATCTGACACTATTAACCAATTCTATGTAAAACTCTTTTTTTTTTTTTCCTACACCAACACTTTCTTGCTTGTCTTCCATTTGTCCTGTTTCTTAAATAATACATTTTTCTCAACCCCCTATAGGTGTCTTCATCCAGGGCTCAAGTTGAGATTTTCATCTTTTCCTTTTTCAGGCTTGACTTGCCAGCTGTTTATGTTCAAATTTATTTGCCAACTACTGAACTCAGTGCACATGATTCAGATTTAAGTGATAGTATTAAATTTAATCCTTTAATCTTTAGTAGTTTGTTCATAGTAGAAACTCAGCAGCTTCTCACTAACAATTATGAAGCTATTAATATTAATCCTTTAATCTTTAGTAGTTTGTTCATAGTAGAAACTCAGCAGCTTCTCACTAACAATTATGAAGCTATTAATATCAGTGTTACAAAGTTAGTATAAATTAAAATGCATCAAGTCTTTTATTACTTTAAAAATTGTATTATTTTCCCCTATTTTAAAACCAAGACATCACATCTCAAAATTTACTTAAAGAATCCAGCTTCAATTTATACACAAGCTTAACATTACCAACTCCCTTTAGCTAATATCATCTTTACTAGTATATGAAATAGAGGTATAAAACTTTATACAGTGACAAAAATGGCATATAAAACATGTTCCTTTAGATATTAATTTAAACTGTCACATTTTAAGAAAGCAGTCTCATGTAAAACATAACTGGGACAGATATAACATAAACTAGGGGAGAGTTAAGATTTAAATGGAAAAAATGCTATGTCTATTTGTAAATGACTATTATACATATACTAAAATTTGATTTGAATACTTAGGAATTAAAATCAAGTATTGACATTCTGCATTCATATAAGCTTTCAAAGGGTAATTATCTGTACTATTATCTAATTAGAAATTTAAAGATATTTCACTTCATAATATAGTTGAATATATTATAGCCAAATGAGCTCTCATTAAACCTAAGAATGATCAAAGTCTTTTAAATTCTGGACATAGTTAAATGAATATTGAATTAATTATTTCTTCAAATAAAATGCCAAGACTCTATATATCTTTTTGTTCTCCATTATCCACTCAAAACTTGGAAAATGTTTCACATTGAGTCACATACTACCAAATTATAAGCTACTCTTTAGAATTCAACATGATAAGAAGTTGTAACTTGGAAGGATTTTGTTAATTTGTAAAGGTATTTATTAATTACTAAGCCATGGTACTATGATATTTGACTTCCTAAAGTTCCAAAGAAGGTCATGTTTAAGTCTACATTTTTGTCCTTTAACAATATTCTTAATAATAATAGCAGCCGCAAAACCAACAGTAACAATTATGGCAAAAATGGATCAACTGCTGCACTATGAGAGACATTTATAAAATCTACATGTATTATCTAACATATAATCATTCCCCTTTTACAGATTATAATCCAAGGCATGCAGTATTTCATCCAAGGTTACAAAGCTGGTTGGTGCTAATGCAGCATTCAAACTCAGGCAGTCTGATTGTAGAAACTTCTTTATTGACCAATGCATTCTATGCATTTGAATTCATTGCATTCAGTTTTTGAAATAGGAGCTCAGACATAGTATAAACTAAGAACTAAGAAACAATAATGCTTTCATGCAGTCAGAATGACTTATAATTAAGGTGGGCCCTTCTTATGGCAATATAAGTAACTCTCATCCGTCATTATTATTCACTGCCTGCCTATTTCTAGATGAGAAGAAAAAGGCCTTTTGAACTTTGTTGTGACTATTTAATAGAAAAATCACTTTTCCATTTTTATATACTTGAACTTTAACACCCTCTATGACTTCCCATATTCTTGATTATCACATTGTCTTCACCATTATATTGTGGGGGTCAGTATCCACTGTGACTTGCCTAAAGTCATAAAGCTAACAAATGAGAAAGTAGGACCAAACGTGAGATCCCATAATAAATCCCATGCTCCTTCCACTCAACCACACCGACTCTTTCAAGTATGTAAATTAGTCAAGTCTATGGTTCATTTCCGGCCCAGCAACTTAAGTTAATGATTTTTAAAAGTGAGAAAATTTAACAGAAGATAATGTAAAATTAGTAACATAATAAAGCCAAGTCACAAAACATTTAAATCAAAAGGGGGCAGAGAAGAAAAGCATAATCTAAATAACTTCAAAGCATGGAAGATAGCAACTTTTAGATAAAATGATTATGTTTAAACTAATACAAAAATCCAAATTGGTGACTCTAACAACAACTGTCTAAATAATCCAACATAATACTCGGCATAATTTCAACTGTATTCAAGCATATTGTGTGTTTGTGTGTGTCTGTGTGTGTACAACTAGAATGCAAATGTATATCATATTAATTAGAAAAATATTCACCTATCAAACCCTCTAAGATACAGTGCAGAGGTGCATTTTTATGTTGTAAAACATAAAAATTACAATCTTCCAGAAATTCATACACCATCTAGCAATTGAACTCTCAACAGACTTTATTTGTCAGACTTGCAAAGGTCTTCTGAGGCTATTTTGATCCAGATCCAACACATATATGATACATACTCTTTTTTGGTATGTTAAACTGTGGCTTAGGTTTATATGGATTTTAGCAAACATGATATGCCTTCGTATAAAAGAAGAATATCCTCATATGGCAATAAAAATCCCATATTAGTATATGGATGAAGTCAGGCTTCAAGAATTTTAAATGCAAAGCCATGTTTATTTGGACACCACTTTCTTTTGAATGAAAAAAAATCCAATAAAAGTATAGAACTTACAAACTTTTCCCAGTTTTATTTTTTTGTTGTTGTTGCTAGCTAACTGCAAGGGGAGAGATATTTTTCTGTTTTTTTGTTTGTTTGTTTCCTCCTCTACATCAATTTAAACCTTTATATGACTACATAATTAGTAAGTGTCGCTGATTCTGTGTCACCTTACTTACCACCTTGCTATTTTCAATTCCATCCTAGTCTTGTATCCTTTATGGAACAACTCATATTAAAATTTTCAAACACTATACGTAATTATGTATTTTAATATGTTTCCCCAAGTAGAAAAGAGAAAGGTAGTACTCATTTACACGTTAATATGCTTAGTGTAGGGTACGTATTTCCATACATATTTTGAAAGAATAAATAAATTCAGTTTAATATTTCCCTTTACCTGTAAAACATTATTTAGGAGGGTAGCAAACTCTACCACATGGTTACGCATTGACAGAAGCTCATGATGCTTTAGAACAATGTGAATAAAGGAACCAAAGCAACTGGGAAGATCTTGGCTTTGCCTTCACCTAAGACAGGACCCCACAGACAGCAAAACATTTTCTCCACACGCATTTAGGAAAGTCGTCCTTGTTATGTTAATGAGGATGGCTAAGATACACAAGACACATAATAGTTGGTCAGCCTAGAAACTTAAGTCCCCTATATTCTAGTGGGAAGGTATTCAAGTCTTCAAAACAAACTCAATTCATTTCACTGGATTTGTTCCAATAATACTTAAAATCAATTTGAAAAACAGACGGCTGATAGATTGACATCTAGAAGCATGATCTTTAAAAAGAATTAATAATTTTAATATAGTTAGGCTGCCTTCATTCTTAAAACCAAGCTTCACTGTTTTTCTTCTTTAAAAGATTGAACTATTCAATAAAAACCTAATCACCATTAAAATGAATTTAAATCAAATTGTTCTTATAATGACTTAAAAAATATATAGTATTCAATTAGAATTCAATCAATTCTGTGTGTGTTACCAGTTTGAATCCATTCTATTTTTCAAGCAAGAGTGAACAGAATTATATAAGTATTGAGGAACAAGAATCTTTCCATAAACTTCTGTGGAAATTGAGCCACTGCCTTCAGCTAAAATAGTTTCAGAAGGACAGCTTGAGACTAGCCTAATATTAGATATTTTGTGTATAACATGTTTTCTGCTTAAATACCCTTAATAACATTTTTTCTAATTTCTACATAAAACAGTTAAAGACAATTGTGTGTATAGGCATTAATCTTATTTTCATTAATTTTTGTCTGTAAAATAAAACATATTAAATGGATGATAATTTAATGACTGTAACTTAGCTATGTTAATTGAATTGTAAAAAAATGCAAGTGGTACAGAAGAGTACTCTGTTAGTCAATTTTCACAGTGCTATGAAGAAAACGGAAGACTGGATAATTTATAAAGAAAAAGAGGTTTAATGGACTCACAGTTCCACATGGCTGGGGAGGCCTCACAATCATGGCAGAAGGCAAGGAAGAGCAAAAGTGTGTCTTACATAGCAGCAGGCAAGAGAGATTGCGCAGAGGAACCCCCATTATAAAACCATTGGATCTTGTGAGCTTTATTCACTACCATGAGAACAGTATGGGGGAAAGCACTCCCATGATTTGGTTATCTCCACCTGGCCCCACCTTTGACATGTGGGGATTATTACAATTCAAGGTGAGATTTGGGAGGGGACACAGCTACATCATATCAAGTACTACAATGGGACTTATATTTTAATTTTCTATCAATATAAACTTACATATGTCAACTACAAAATAAATTCCATCTATGGGGTAGTGAGGAAAAAAAATCATTTGACTCTCTTAGTGCTTCTATCTGAAATGAGTATCTTCAAAAAGTGTGCAATACTTTTACATATTTGTTTTGCAAGGAAGAACTTGGGAGAGGAAAAATAAGAAATACTTTTCTGATCTTTTTCTCTTGGGCTACATTATTTTTTATTTTTCTCTTTATGAGAGAAATTGGAGTTTTAAAAGGAGCACATATTAGCCATCATAAGTGTGACCAAAAGGTGATTTAAGAGAAGATGCTTCACTATCTCTCTGGAGGGATGCTATGGTATCTCTATTTCCTCTTCCTCTCATTACCAGTCCTCTATCACCTTCTTTCTTCACCCTCATCCTACTCCATCTCAGTCGATGAATTACTGTATTTATTGCAACAGAAATTTTCTGGAAGCATAATCTGAGAGTAAAGTCAAATTGAGACTCTAAAATCTATGTGCTTTTCTTTCTTTAAAGTTGGCCATCCAGCATTACTTTTTTTTTTTTTTTTTTTTTTGTCTATTTTAATACCTCACAGAGGAATACCTTTGTAGTTTGCTGATAAACTTTTCACTGAATTCCAAGATAGCCTACAAAATTCATTAAGGCTTAATTTAAGAGAGAAAAAAATACTTTGGCCATCACACAGAAATAAAAATATTGATTTACTTATAGCACTATATATATCTGCTCAGCGATAAAAGTCCAGCTGTTGTGATTCATTATTCATTGATAGTAGAATTCTTTCTCTTTAGAGATGTAAATGAGAACAAATGAGTTACAGTTCTGGAGCAAGTTTTATGCACCTGAATTACTAAAGTCAGTAAAAATGAACACACATATTAACCCCTAAGTGGATTTTAAAGAAATAGTTTGTTTTTTGTTCTCAGTTTACTCTAATTTGCATAATCAGAGAACATGATTAATTAACGCAGTGTACTGTAGTAAAAACAGATTGGGACCTGAACCCCATGATGCTGCCCTTGTCATCACATTCAATATGTTCACTCTGTTGAATGAAATTAGCAGGAGGCCACCAGCTTGAGGCTGTCTCTGTCTCTGTACTTGTAGTTCCCATGTAACAAACTGCAGCGTAACCTAGTACGTAAATAAAGGAAACCTAATACGGAGTCTAATTTTTGTAACACATAGCCTAGTCACAGCCAATCAAAAGCAGATGAGCTTCAGCCAATCGCCCTCTGTCAACCGATCAGACCATGTTCAAATGAGGAGAACAGCTTAACAGTAAACAATCAAGCTATTTCTGTAGTTTATTTCCATATTCTGTCTATAAATACTGCTCATGGTGCTGAGTGGAGCTCTCCGAACCTCTTCTAATTCTGAGGGCTACTGATTCATGATTTTTTTTGCATTTTGCTCAAACTCTGTTAAATTTGTCAAAATATTTTCTTTAAAACAACTCCCTTCTCACTCACTTGTTTAAATATTTATTCAACAAATATTTGTACCAATTACTTGTCGATGCTGTTCTTGCCAAGGAGGAAAAAGGATCATAAGGAAGCAAGAAGACTCAAGGCTTTGTAGAGCTTACAAATTCTGAGAAATAAAATAGACAATTTATAAAGCATTTTTATAACTAGATATAAGAACAGGGCAAAATAAAATGGCAGAACGGGGGAAAGTAATGATCTAAGGATTCTGGAAATTTTTCAGGAAGAAGTAATATCTAATACATGTTAAAATCAGTTAGTACTAGATAAGAAGTAAGGATAAAATGCCTACAGAAATAAAAAGACAACAAATGCTGAACTCTGCAAGTGAATAGAAGCATGTTCCATGCATGAAATTAAAATAAGTGCTGTAAGCTCTACAAGGTAGAAACCCTCACTATGAGCTTATCCAAAAATCTGACTTTTACTCTGTTATGCCTAGTCTACTAACACATTTAAATGGTCTTCTGAGTTCAGTGTTTTACATTTTGGTTGAAGAAGCTTATATGGACAATTTAATATGCTTTTGTGTTTTTAGGATTAAGATATGCGTCCTAAAATGAATGGAGTAGTAGAGTACTCAAATAGTAAATGGAAAAAATTCCTTGACTTATTAAAAAATATAATTGCCAATAATTGTGAATGAGTAGGCATTCTTTTATCCTTAATTTTTCTCTGTTTTCTGAAGATTATCTATTCAGAAGCTATAATCTCGTTGCCGGTTAGTAAATCCTTTCTCAGCAATGGACCTTTGAAGTAAATTCTTTGTTTCTCATAAGTAAGGGTGGCAAACTCCCAAATGTGTAGCTTAACTTTTATTTTCTATGACAGTGATAGATAGATTGTGAGGAGCTTTGAAGCATTTTAATAATTAAGAACAGAGCCAACAATTCAAAAAAAGAGAAAGATACAGAATTTCAAGAAGAGCTGTTTAAGAACAGGGAAGAGTGAAGACCATCTGAAATATTCTGACTCAATTTAGAAAAAAAATATTTAGCATGTATATCACTGATTTTCAGTGAAGACTGGACATATGAAGAAGAGAAATAGAAAAAGATCCGATTAAACACTTATTTCCAGCCCAGCAACAGTGGAAAATGAGATACACAGATAGAAATAAGTTGTCAGTAAAAGTGGATTGTAATCTATATGGCACCAAAGTGTTTAAGCTGATTAAATCAACTGAGTATCTTCACATAAAGTATAAGTTGCTGAAGCTAATTTTAATAGTAACTACATTAACGGCGATCATATTAGAACACTCATCAGACATTCTACATAGTCAATGCGATTTGAAGTATGTTAGTTACAAGAGAAAAAAACAAAACTGCCTACTCAAATTTAGCCAAAACAGGTACAACTACTATTGCCTTTTTTTTTATTTTTAATTTTTAGGGGAGTGTACATTTATGGGGTACATGATGTATTTTGAAATGGTCATATAACCCATAATTATCACATCAGGGTAAATGAAATATCTATCCCCTCAAGCATTTATTTCCTTGTATTATAGACATTCCAGATATGCTCTTTAGTTATTTTTAAATGTATAACAAATTTTTATTATGCTATCAAATACTAGATCTTATTCATTATTCATTTTATATAAATATATTTTTGTATCCATTAACCATCCTCACATCCCCCATCCACTATTCATCACAGCCTCTGATAACCATCATTCTACCCTCTGTCTCCATGAATCCAACTGTTTTAATTTTTAGCTCCCACAAATGAGTAAAAATTTGTGAAGTTTGTCTGTCTGTACTTCGCTTATTTAACTTAACATGATGTCCTCCAGTTTCATCTAATGTTGTTGACAGGGTCTTACTCTTTTTGATGGATGAAGAGTACTCCATTGTATTTATATACTGTGTTTCCATTCATCTGTTCATGAACATTATGTTGCTTCTGAATCCTCCCTATTGTAAGCAATGCTGCAATAAACATGGGAGTGCATATATCTCTTTGATATATTGGTTTATGTTCTTGGTGTATACCTAACATTGGGATTGCAGAGTCATATGGTAGTTCTATTTTCAGTTTTTTGAGAATATCCATACTCTTCTCCATAATGATCGTACTAATTTACATCCCCACCAACAGTTTAAAATGGTTCCCTTTACTCCATATCCTTGCCGACATTTGTTATCACCTGTCTTTTGCATAAAGGTCATTTTAACTGGAGTAAGATGATTTCTTATTATAGCATTAATTTGCATTTCTCTGATGATTAATGATGTTGAGCACCTTTTCATATGCCTGTTTGCAATCTGTCTATCATTTGAGACATGCCTATTTAGATCTTTTGGTCATTTTTAAGGAATTATTATATTTTTTCCTGCAGACTTGTTTGAGATACTTACATATTCTGATTATTAATCTCTTGGGAGACTGACAGTTTGCAAATATTTTTCCTGTTCTGTGGATTGTCTCTTAACTGTGTTGATTGTATCATTAGCTGTGCATAAGCTTTTTAACTTGATGTGATCCTATTGTCCATTTCTGCTTCGGATGTCTATACTTTGGGGATATAACTCAAGAAATATTTGTCCAAAATAGTATCCTGGAGACCTAATCCAATGTTTTCCCTTAGTATCTTCATAGTTTGAAGTTTTAGATTTAAGTATTTAATAAATTTTGATTGATTTTTGTATATGGCAAGAGGTAAGGGTCTAGTTTCATTCTTCTGCATATGAATGTTTAGTCTAACACCATTTATTGAAGAGACTGTGCTGTCCCCAACGTATATTCTTGACAACTTTGTCAAAAATAAGTTCACTGTAGATGTATAGCTTTCTTTCTGCATTATATATTCTGTTTCCTTATTTTATGTGTATGTTTACCACTACTATGCTGTTTGGGCTATATATCTTTGTGGTATAATTTGAAGTCTAGTTATGTGAGCCTTCCAGTTTTGTACTTTTGGCTCAGGATGGCTTTGGCTATTCTGGATCTTTTGTGGTTCTATATAAATTTTAGGATTATTTTTTCTATTTTTGTGAAGAATATGACTGATATTTTTATAGGGGTTACGGTGAATCTCTAAATTGCTTTGGGTAATATGAACATTTTAACAATATTGATTCTTCCAACTCATGAACATGGAACGCCTTTCCATCTTTTGTGTGTGTCCTGTAAAACGATTTGCATCAATGTTTTATAGTTTTCACTGTAGAAATCTTTAACTTCTTTGGTTAAGTTTATTCCCAGGCAAGTTATGTGTAAATGGGATTATTTTATTGATTTCTTTAAAAAATGTTTCACTATTGCCATATAGAAATGCTACTGAATTTTATATGTTGATTTTGTGTCCCGCAACTTTACTGAATTTTTTTATCAGTTCACATAGTTGTTTTTTTTTTTTTTGAGTTTGTAGGCTTTTATATTATACCTTTATTTATTTATTTATTTATTTATTTATTTATTTATTTATTTTGTATTATACTTTATGTTCTAGGGTACATGTGCTTAACGTGCAGGTTTGTTACATATGTTTACATGTGACATGTTGGTGTGCTGCACCCATTAACTCATCATTTACATTAGGTATATCTGCCTATGCCATCCCTCCCCCCTTCCCCCACCCCACAACAGTCCCCAGTGTGTGATGTTCCCCTTCCTGTATCCACATGATCTCATTGTTCAATTCCCACCTATGAGGGAGAATATGCAGTGTTTGGTTTTCTGTTCTTGCAATAGTTTGCTGAGAATTGTGGTTTCCAGCTTCATCCATGTCCCTACAAAAGGACATGAACTCATCCTTTTTTATGGCTGCGTAGTATTCCATGGTGTATATGTGCCACATTTTCTTAACCAGTCTGTCATTGATGGACATTTGGGTTGATTCCAAGTCTTTGCTATTGTGAATAGTGCCGCAATAAACATACCTGTACATGTGCCTTTATAGTAGCATGATTTATAATCCTTTGGGTATATACGCAGTAATGAGATGGCTGGGTCAAATGGTATTTCTAGTTCTAGATCCTTGAGGAGTCACCACACTGTCTTGCACAATGTTTGAACTAGTTTATACTACCACCAACAGTGTAAAAGTGTTCCTATTTCTCCACATCCTCTCCAGCATCTGTTGTTTCCTGACTTTTTAATGATTGCCATTCTAACTGGTGTGAGATGGTATCTCATTGTGCTTTTGATTTGCCTTTCTCTGGTGACCAGTGATGATGAGCATTTTTTCATGTGTCTGTGTTGGCTGCATAAATGTCTTCTTTTGAGAAGTGTCTGTTCATATCCTTTGACCACTTTTTGATGGGGTTGTTTTTTTTCTTCTAAAGTTGTTTAAGTTCTTTGTAGATTCTGGATATTAGCCTTTTGTCAGATGAGTAGATTGCAAAAATTTTCTCCCATTCTGTAGGTTGCCTGTTCACTCTCAGGGTAGTTGCTTTTGCTGTGCAGAAGCTCTTTAGTTTAATTAGATCCCATTTGTCAATTTTGGCTTTTGTTGCCATTGCTTTTGGTGTTGTAGACATGAAGTCCTTGCCCATGCCTATGTCCTGAATGGTATTGTCTAGGTTTCCTTCTAGGGTTTTTATGGTTTTAGGTCTAACATTTAAGTCTCTAATCCATCTTGAATTCATTTTTGTATAAGGAGTAAGGAAGGGATCTAGTTTCAGCTTTCTACTTATGGCTGGCCAGCTTTCCCAGCACCATTTATTAAATAGGGGATCCTTTCCCCATTTCTTGTTTTTGTCAGCTTTGTGAAAGATCAATTGGTTGTGATGTGTGGTATTATTTCTGAGGGCTGTGTTCTGTTCCATTGGTCTATATCTCTGTTTTGGGACCAGTACCATGTTATTTTGTTTACTGTAGCCTTGTAGTATAGTTTGAAGTCAGGTTGCGTGATGTCTCCAGCTTTGTTCATTTGACTTAGGATTGTCTTGGCAATGCGGGCTCTTTTTTGGTTCCATATGAACTTTAAAGTAGCTTTTTTTTTCCAATTCTATGAAGAAAGTAATTGGTAGTTTAATGGGGATGGCATTGAATCTATAAATTACCTTGGGCAGTATGGCCATTTTCACGATGTTGATTCTTCCTATCCATGAACATGGAATTTTCTTCCATTTGTTTGTGTCTTCTTTTATTTCATTGAACAGTGGTTTGTAGTTCTCCTTGAAGAGGTCCTTCACATCCCTTTAAGTTGGATTCCTAAGTATTTTACCCTCTTTGAAGCAATTGTGAATGGGAGTTCATTCATGATTTGACTCTCTGTTTGTCTTTTATTGGTATATAAGAATCCTTGTGATTTTTGCACATTGACTTTTTATCCTGAGACTTTGCTGAAGTTGCTTATCAGCTTAAGGAGATTTTGGGCTGAGACGATGGGTTTTTCTAAATATACAATCATGTCATCTGCAAACAGGGACAATTTGACTTCTTATTTTGCTAATTGAATACCCTTTATTTCTTTCTCTTGCTTGATTGCCCTGTCCAGAACTTCCAACACTATGTTGAATAGGAGTGGTGAAAGAGAGGGCATACCTGTCTTGTGCTACTTTTTAAGGGGAATGCTTCCAGTTTTTGTCCATTCTGTATGATATTGGCTGTGGGTTTGTCATAAATAGTTTTTATTATTTTGAGATACGTTCCATCAATACTGAATTTATTGAGAGTTTTTAGCATGAAGGCTGCTGAATTTTTTCAAAGGTCTTTTCAGCATCTATTGAGATAATCATTTGATTTTTGTCTTTGGTTCTGTTTATATGCTGGATTACATTTATTGATTTGCATATGTTGAACCAGCCTTGCATCACAGGGATGAAACCCACTTGATCATGGTGGATAAGCTTTTTGATGTGCTGCTGGATTCGGTTTGCCAGTATTTTATTGAGGATTTTTGCATCAATGTTCATCAGAGATATTGGTTTAAAATTCTCTTTTTTTGTTGTATCTCTGCCAGGCTTTGGTATCAGGGTGATGTTGTCCTCATAAAATGAGTTAGGGAGGATTCCCTCTTTTTCTATTGATTGGAATAGTTTCAGAAGGAATGGTACCAGCTCCTCCTTGTACCTCTAGTAGAATTCAGCTGTGAATCTATCTGGTCCTGGACTTTTTTTGTTGGTAGGCTATTAATTATTGCATCAATTTCAGAACCTGCTATTGGTCTATTCAGGGATTCAACTTCTTCCTGGTTTAGTCTTGGGAGAGTGTATGTGTCCAGGAATTTGTGCATTTCTTCTAGGTTTTCTAGTTTATTTGTGTAGAGGTGTTTATAGTATTCTCTGATGGTAGTTTGTATTTCTGTGGGGTTGGTGGTGATATCTCCTTTATCATTTTTATTGCATCTATTTGATTTTTCTCTCTTTTCTTCTTTATTAGTCTTGCTAGCAGTCTATCAATTTTGTTGATCTTTTCCAACAACCAGCTCCTGGATTCATTGATTTTTGAAGGGTCTTTTGTGTCTCTATGTCCTTCAGTTCTGCTCTGATCTTACTTATTTCTTGCCTTCTGCTAGCTTTGATATGATATTAAAACAAGGTACTGTGATTCCTCATCTGTATTTTTTTGTTGTTGTTGTTCTTGTGAATATGCTTTCTTGTTTGGATAGTTATTCAATTTGCTGTTCCTGCAGGAGGAAAATTGCTAGAGATTTCCACTTGGCCATCTTGCTCCATTTCCTCCACTATTGCAACGTAACATGAAATTGCTTAGACTTAAGAAGCGTGTATCCTGCTTCCTAAACATAAGAAATATTACCTGAATCTATAACTGTGGTCAGTACTTTTGCCATGTGATCTCTCAAACATTGGCTGTTCATAGATTTTACATTTTAAGAGTAAAATAGCAGGTATTTGTTCTAAATAGTTTTACTACAATCAAGAAATAATTCCCAAGTACTATCTTTCTTTGCATTCTCCTGATACTATTAGAAAACATCCATTGATTGCACAACACTTAAACATGCTTCTTAAATTAGTCTACTTAAATTGTTTGTTAAATTGAGAGCATTATCTGGTACCATCATTCCTTTTCATTTCCCATTACTTTTTGACCCCAATACTTGAATTACCGGATTTTCTCTAAATTCAGTCTTACAAGCTCCCTATAGTGAGAGATATTACATCAATGAGTATTGTGTTTGTCCAAAGAATTGACTATTAAAGAAAATTTTATTCATTGTAAACCTCTATTTTAGCATATGATGGGATGTGAAGAAGTAACAGTCTACCTGAGAGCAGGTGATAAGGACATGCAAAGGCAGGAGATAATGTATAAATATAATAAAAATAGGTAAAAGTTCTATATTTTTATTATCTCCATGATCCAAAAACATTTAAACAATGTCAGTAATAAAAATGCTCTCACCTAAGAAATGTTTACCTATTGTAAAGTTCAAAAAATTTGTTTTTAGAGTTAAATTTTAAAAATATATGTATGTATGCATTCAATTTACATTTTCTTGATATGTGTCCCTTATTAGATATTGTATACCACATGGAAGTTAATTCGGAGAATTCCCAGTTATATCGTAGGCCCCTGAAACAAGCAGCCTCCGTTGTAGTCATTGTTTCCTAAAAAGGTTTGTAATGGCTTGTAATCATTTGAATTCCCTTCAGGTACAATGTTTGTCTTAGCCAATATGATATGGTAGGACATATTACTTTTTTTCAATGGTAAATACAAAATAAACAATGATAGCATAATTGTATAGATGAAAAAATGGAACTTAAATTATTTCCATTATGTCATTCTATGTGATCACTGAAAATTGTGCTTGTATTTAAAAACTTAATACAGTAAAGTAATACGTGAACTCTCAAGGGTACAGTTCCTATTTGATAACTTAAAATTAGTTAACCTATCATTGATTTGAACTTACATGTAAAATTAGACTTTTTATTTCATTTTGTTTTTTCTGTTTAAAAACAAAAAATATTTCCTTTGTCATTTCTAATAGGGCTGGGAAAACTGGCTAGCCATAATGCAGAAGATAAAAACTGGAGCCCTTTCTTACATCATATATAAAACTCAACTCAAGATGGGTTAAAGACTTAAATGTAAAACACAAAACTATAAAACAAAGCTTCTACATGATAACCTAGTCAATACAATTCCAGACATAAGAATGGGCAAAGATTTCATGACAAAGACACTAAAAGCAATTGCAACAAAAGCAAAAATTGACAAATGGGATTTAATTAACCTAAAGAGCTTCTGTACAGCAAAAGAAATTATCCACAGAGTAAAAACCTACAGAATGGTTTTTACTCTTGGTTTGCAAAATATGCATCTGGAAAAGATCTAATATCCAGCATCTATATGGAAATTAAACAAATTTACAAGAAAAAACAAACAACACTATTTAACGGTGGGAAAAGGACGTCAACAGACACTTCTAAATAAGACATACGTGCCATCAGGAAGCTTATGAAAAAAAAAAAAGCTCAACCACACTCATCATCAGAGAAATTTAAATCAAAACCACAATTAGATACTGTCTCACACTAGCCAGAATGGCTATCATTAAAAAGTAAAACAAACAAACAAACAAAAAAAATACAATGCTGGTGATGTTGCAAAGGAAAAGGAATACTTATACACTGTTGGTGGGAGCGTAAATTAGTTCAGTCATTGTGGAAAGCAGTGTGATTCCTCAAAGATATAAAAATAAAACTATCGTTCGACCCTGCAATCCTATTAATAGGTATATACTCATATATATATTTTATATATATATATAGTTCTATCATAAAGGCACATAAACATGTGTGTTCATCGCCGTACTATTCACAATAGCAAAGACATAGAGTCAACCAAAATGCCCATCAATGATAGACTGGATAAAGAAAATGTGGTGCATATACGCCATCAAATACTATGCAGTCATAACAAAGAAGAAGATCATGTCCTTCACGGAAACATGGATGAAGCTGGATGCCATTATCCTTAGCAAACTAATGCAGGAACAGAAAACCAAATAGCACATGTTCTCACTTATAATGGAAACTATATGGTGATAACACATGGACGCATAGAGGAGAGCAACAGACACTGGGGCCTACCAGATGGTGATGAGTGAGAGGAGAAAGAGGACCAGGAAAAATAACCAATCAGTACTAGGCGTATTACCTGCATGACGAAATAATCTGTACAACAAACCCCCATGACACGAGTTTACCTATATAATGTATTCCTACACATAAAATAAATGTTTTAAAAAATTATAAAATTAAATGTCACATCAGTGGAGCAATTCAGTACTGTAGTTACCCAAATTGAGCACTTTATGTTTTGGCTTTAATACAATGCATCCAATTAACTAACAAAAATAATTTAAATAATATATTTTTATATCACACCATAATCAAAGAGTAAAAGTTCACAATATTCACTAAACATAAAACTAATGATTACATAGTTGTGCTTTTGTTGTTTTCTTTCTGAAAGTATCCGAAGAAGCCTGGATTATTAACTAGTTCATAATTATTGTAGGTTTTATAAAGGATTTTCAGTGAGATATCCACATCAATTTTAAAATGCTATTATTTCAAATGAAGAATGAAATCAATCCATTGCACTCCAATAAAGGGAAAAAGAAGTAAAAAAATGAGAGTATTTGAATTATTACCTGAGTGTATTTTGGAAGGTGTAATATTTTCCAAATGAAATAATGTTTATAGTTCATAAAAATTGGAACCTTGCACATTCAAAGTATCCATACAAAAAAAGTAGAATGATACTTAATGATACAACTAAAAGATGACAACAAATTATTTTCTCTAATTTCTGATAATGTTGAAGAGAAAATGAGTGTTATCAAGAACAAATAAATATTAGTAGTAATAATAATGATAATAGAAGAAAGTGATGATTGCAACTGCCAACAGCAAGACGTAAATGAAGACACAACAAGTGAGATTATAATAATTTTAATGCCACTAATTGATCAATAAGCGTTCTAGGTAATTGTAAGTCAATCTCATTAAAAGGAGTCAACTACTTCATAATGGACATTGTTATGCAGTTGAGTGAGAATAAGAAAAATACAAAAAAAGTCAACTTTTTTCAACTTTACAGTTTTATATTTATCATACAGTGGAAAAGTGTGGGAAATTTACATTTTTATTAGAGAATTATTTATTTTATCTGTTTGCAGATAATTAGACAAAAGCTAGAATATTCAACTTTACAAATGTGACTGTACACCTGGCAAAAAAAAAAAAAAAAAAATCCCTGAACTTGAATATCTAAAGGATAACTCTCATAAAACAGAAGATTTTGGCAACAGAACTAAAAATCATTTCTGTTTTCAAACTGAAAAATCAGCATTTTATTTTTCGTTTTATGTATATATGTATGCAAAAAGAAAAAAAAAAGATGGTCACATCATATTTTGGACTTAATTACGCTTTCAACCACACAAAATCTTCCTTTCCCTGGTCTCAAAAACTTTTTATTATCAACAAATGAAGGACATCATATTCAAATTGAGGATATTATTTTCAAATAATAGCCAAAATTTGAAAAAATATTTTGTAAAAATTAATATGTTATTTTTTTCTGAAAAGAGATTGATAGAAATAATTACAATCACCTTTTGGGGCATAATGTTGAAAACAGATGGTTATAAATATTATAAATGTGAAATAGTTTAAAATTCTTGACAGCATTTTAAGACTTTTATCATACTGCACAATAGTCAAGGATACACCACCACTACAACTGATGGTGTTGAGGCTAAAGGTCATATAAACCTCTTTTAGCAGAATTTCCTCAATGTAATGTACTGTGAAAATTGTTTTTTTAAAAAATAATTTTTTACCGTCTTACCTCATCAATGGAAAATGCTACTAAAATAAGCATAGCCATATAAAGGCTATCTAAATAGATGGAATACTCATTATGAGTCTCTAGGCAGAGGAATGACAATTTTTGGACGTTAATTCCAAACTATGAAGTACTGGGTCATCCAAAGGAAAATGTGGATACAGGAGGATCAGCTCAGATATTGCTTTCTGTTGCGTGCTGCTTTTCTGTGTTACCTTTTGTTTAAAGGTAAAATTACAATGTAAATGTTAACCAAACAGAAAAACATTTGCAAACAGCCAGAATACGACTTGAATGAGTTATAGTGAAACATCAAGCTCTTAAATTAATCCATGAATATTAAAAAAAGAAATAATAAAGAAAGTTATTAATTTTGCAAAAAAAATTGTATAGGAAGGATAAAATTTAGAATAAAAAATTAAAAATAAATTATAAAGTATGGTGATGCTCCATTGTTAGAAGAAATCAAATAGACAATGTTTGAAGGTCTCAACTGATTTTACTAACAGCTGAACAAACCATTCTAAATCAATAGATCAAATGAAGTCAATATATACAAACATTTAGTAATTTTTCTTTGAAGAAAACATCAAACGTATTTGTATCAAATGTGATAGAAATGCATAATGAATTGTTTGTTGAAGATATTTTTTGACTTTAGAAATATTGAAAATCTGTTAGAACAAAGTCTGAATAAAATCATAAACAAAATGAGATTTTTATTGCAAAATTTATTTTTATGACTCTCTCTCAAAGTAATCATTATGTTTAAGACCTTTCCTTTAAGATAACTTGTGTCAGTTAAGTAGAGTAAAAAAAAAATATTTGAAATTAAAAATTTATTTTAAAAGTTTTTTACCAATCACTTATGAAGATAAATTGAACAATTAGGCTATACCATTTATTGAACACTGATATGTAAAATAAAAAAAGATTTAAAAAAAATTTTTCAAGTTTATAGACACTAAAATTCAAAACCAAATTGTACTGTTATCACTCATTACTGAAATAAACCAGAATTTAGGTATAAAATTTTTATGTTTAACTTTTATCAAAATATAAATTTGTATTTGTGTTTTAATTATCGCCTTTGTTTTTTTCCTTTATATACTGCAATGTTTATTTTATAGTATTTTACTGGCAAAATTATAAATACCAAATTTTATTTAAAAATTCACTATCTGCTTTTCTTTTTTGGCCATTATCATTATAAATTAAATTTCATTATTGTTCTTTAACATAATTTTATTATGTAAAGGATAAGGGTCTTTAAAAGCAATTGGTTTTCGGAATCAAATATACTACTATGCCACTGTTTTAGAAACATTAAAATAATTAAATCTCCCTCTATAATTGTCTATGAGACAACATCTAAGCCCTACCTAGATTCAATATATTATTATTATTCCTGCTAACTACCCTTTGTCTTGAGCACACCTTGCAAACTACTTAAAAATCCCCTGGTCACAGTAACCCAATCCATGCAAACTTCAACCAGCTTTTAAAAATGTAACCTTATAGCACTTTGCCTCAGGCTGGGGATCTTATGGTGTGATTCCTGTGCTGGAGTTTCTCTGAGACCCATATAAAGAATGTTAGCCAATCGGACTTCTTTGGAAATCTGGAAGTACAAGAGATTTATGTCAACAGGGCCACCCTCAGCCAATGAGGACAGATGGATGTTTGATAAATATTTTTGTTTTGTCTTGGAGTGAACAACTGTACACTGTATAAGGCTCCTCTGGAAGTCCAAGTGGAAACAACTCAGCTGCTTAGAGGACATCCAGCTTAATAATACATTCTTACATTGACTTTTTTCTCCTTCCTTGTTGCATTCTCTTTGTCCTGGATTCCACCTCTTATCTGAGGTCACATTCTGAAATAGACTAGCCTCACAGGAGCTTTGACTACGATTTTACTTTCAGGGTGGACCCTGGGCTGAGGAACATTTAATGTGTAATCTTGGTTGTGCCTTCCCTTAGAAGTTAAATTGCATTTTTGTCAGACATATTTCATGAAGAAACAGAAAATACCCAGGTTTCTACCTAGAGTAAGTGTTCATCTTAAAAGTCACACAATAGTTTTTAAGGTTTTTACATTGATCTGTCCAGTTTTCCACTTTAAATTCTGCTCAAATTTTCTGTGACAATTCAATTCAGTCATCACAGTATCTAAGTGATTAGTCCTCAATTGCTGTTGTGACTGGCTCTCAATCTGCTGCTTTAAAAGGTCATATCTTAATTTTCCACTGGATCTTAGCTCCTTGTGAAGAAGTTATTACATTTTTCTTTCTGATCTCATGTGTCCTCACCATTAGATACTGTTGCACTATTTCCCATATCCAAATTGGAAACGATTTTGATGGACAAAAGAATCTGAATGATGAATATTAAATATTGTCTTCATTATGCATATGGGTGAGTTTAGAGGATGGAGGGATGATGTGTTATAATAATGAGTTTCCTAGTAATGCACCCAGTGAAAATATTCAGTGGAAAAACTGATATAAACAAGAATGCAAGAAAAAAGCAGCTCAACAAACAGTATGAACAGACATCAATTCTGTTTGAAGAAAATGAAAAGTAAATATTTTAAATTTATACATATTATTGCCACTTTTTTCTCATTTTGAATAATTATTCCTGGGAAATGGAAGTTCATTGTTTATAGAGATCTAATTTTGTCATATGCAACAAAATGGTTTATAAATCTGAAAGTGTATTTCAATAAGAAGTTTTATTTTCCAGACAAACCTTTGAGAATGACAGGCTTTGGCAAATCTTATTGGAAAATAAGACTTTTGTTTTCTCAAGTGGTTTCTTTCTTATTCCTTCTCTTGAACTTCATCCTAATCTTGATGACCCTTTTTGCTTATAAATCAACACTTGTCTATGAGGAATTAGGCTTTCTTTTTTTTTTCTTTTTTTTTTTTTTAATTGAGACGGAGTTTCGCTCTTGTGGCCCAGGCTGGAATGCAAAGGCATGATCTTGGCTCACTGCAGTCTCCGCCTCCCAGATTCAGACACTTCTCCTGCTGCAGTCTCTAGAATAGCTGAGATTACTGGCGCCTGCCATCATGCCCTGCTAATTTTTTGTATTTTTAGTAGAGACATAATTTTGCCATCTTGGCCAGGTTGGTCTCAAAATCCTGGCTTCAGGTGATCCACCTGCCTTGGCCTCCCAAAGTGCTGGGATTACAGAACGTGAGCCACCATGCCCAGCCTTATGCAACTTTTGATTTTTAAAAAATTAGATATATACAGAAAGAAAATAGGGAAGGAAATAAAAGTAATACTTGAAGACACAAATGAATTTTCAGCCAGCTGCAAATTGTGAATTATGGTAGTTGCCTTTAAAATACCACCCAATTGAGTATTTTTTAAGAAGAATAAACATCTATATATACTTACAAGAACAGTTTTATGTTAGGAATTTTTTCCCCATTGTCCTAAACTCAAGAGAGAGATATTCCACTTTCATATAAAGATGACTTCACCTTTTTATTCATTCCTAGTGTTCTGCAAACGGTTTTTCCTGTGTGTTCAACATTTTTTGGTTTATTTTTCTCTACATATATTTTTATCTTAAATAAGTCATTTCCTTGCAAAGTATGGTCAATGTTTTGTTTCCTCATTAGGTATATTTTACTTTTCTTCTCATCCTTGATTCAAGATGTAAATCTAGTCTACTAAAAACGAGTGCACCCCTCCCATTCTCATCACAAGTGTAGTTTCATATACAAGTAATGGAAGGCATTGGCTAAAGGTCATTTAGAGAACCAACATAATTTATACCCACACAGCTAAAAGTCCATATTAGCATGACTTCGCTAATCTTAAACTTATCTTTGCTGCTCCAGAAAACCCTTTCTCAGGAAGATAAAAGATGCAAATGACATTATTTCTTCTTTCAGGAACTACTGAAAACCTGTTTTAGGTGAACATCACACTGCTGCACTTTCAATAGATAGCACTCACTGAGAATCTTTTCCTCAAAACCTTAGCCTTGCCCTGCCCAAACTTTCTAAACTATCATTTCATTAACTAGTCCTCATTGAGCCATCACATTGAAATACAGGCTTTAAATTATACCTCCAAAACCTCATAAATATTCCAACTTTCCCCTCCTCTCTCTAAAACACTATTAAGACATTCTCAGTAAGTGGTATTTTTTACCATGCCTAATGAATATGTTATTTTGGTGAAATTCAGTACCCTGAATCCTTTAAAATGACCATAAATCCAATAATCAATTTTATGTTATATTAGAAGGGTCAAAGTTTTCATTATTCTACTTTTGGAAGACAATTCTCTACAATTTTTTTTTGGCCTATTTCTATGAGATATATACACACGCACACACACACAATGTTTTATATATATATATATATATATAAAATACAGATATTATATATATAAAAAATATATTTCAAAGATGCTTATAAACAACCTTGAAATTAGAATGCCTTTTTCTAAAGCAGAGAGCAAATTGGTTTGCTGTGTATGTTACCAGTGACAATGTCTCTCTTTAGTCCAAATGTTGGGCAGGTTTGCTAGCAGCCTTCTTATGAAAGAGTGGGGATTTCCTAAGCTTGGAGTTTTCCCGTGTAACACAATTCATTGTGTGAACGGTCATCACTTGGACTTTATTGTATCACCCTGTAGGAATTAGGACTTAGGAAACGGTGCAAGTGATGTAATGTTGACTATTGTTGCTGTAAGTAATAAGCTACCTTTTGTCTCTTATGCAGGAATCTGGTTTCTTTTCTCAATATCCATATATTTGTGGCAGGTTATCTTTTTTGCTTACATGTAGTGTAAACTCTCAGACCTTTCATAGTTCTTGACATCTGCATGAAGGATGGCAGATATAAAATTAAATTCTTTGTACTAGCATGCTTAAAAGTAAAATCTATTTTAGAAGCTTGATTTAATATTAGTCATGAACCACACCATCCTTCCATGAAAATTATTTTGATAGATTAACTAATTGCAACTACAATTAAATAACAATTATCTATGGGTCTGGCACTTTAAAATGTACTTCAGAGATCTGAGGTAATTTTATTTTCACAGCAAATAAGTGTAGTATGTTTAGTTATTCCAGATATAAATATTTGGAAACAGATATATGAAAATTAGGTAACAAGTTCCAAGCCACACAGGTGGTAATTGACAGAGCCAGATTAGTAATCAATCTGGTACTAGGACTAACAGTAAAACCGAAATTCCTCCCAGTATTCTATACTGTAACTCAAGGTCTCAGTTGAAATTTGGCATGGATATTGCCTAAAGAATCAAAGAATAACTGATATTTATAGTTTCCTACATGAATAACATGTTCAACTTGCTATTATTTACTAAGAAAAGGAACCAAAAGCCAACTTCACTGGGTTGGAAAGAAGCAGTCTATAATTGAGCAAAATTAAACAAATACCAGTTATTTTTATGCTACTCATAAATATCCTTCCTTTATTATTTCTAAAATGTCATCAGCCTGACATTAGAGTTACAGCTATTGAAGACAAATATATGTAAACACGTGAAGAATTTTAAAATCCAACGGAAGACATGAAAACATCTTTAGAATCGTGGCCAAGCCAGAGGAGAAGACATTAAAATGTCTTTAGAACTGTAGCCAAAGAGGATTATGGGAACAAAGAAGAATTCAATTAGGCAGTAAGTACGAGTGGGGAATTCTACTTACCAATTCAGGCAGTTTTAAAAAAATAGTTCCACTGTCCAATAAGTACCTGGGCAGACCCTAGGACATAGAACAAGTTCCTGTAAAGTGGCTTCAAATTTATGAATGATAAATAAACATCAATAATTACAGCAAATTACTATAGCAAACAGCACAATGGTTTTTTATTTTCTACCAAGTTACCCTAGCATGCCCCTTAGAAAGTAAGCTGAGATAATGAAGTTAAGACATAATAAGAGGAATCAGGTATAGATCACGAATACTTCAGTATAAGTTTAGAATAATCAGTATTCTTTTTTATTGAGAATTCTTACTACATTTAGAAGAATGTGGCATATTTGATACTTTATTTTTAGCTAAAATGTCTAACATGATTTGATTTTTCTGTTACCAGTATTAGACTATACAATTTATTTTATAAATTTGTTTGTATTTCTAAAAATTATTTTAAAAGTTTTGAGAGAATTTTTTTACAGTTGTGAGTTTTCTCTGTTATGCTTGTGAAATGTCTAAATGTATTTAATTTGTATATGCAAATTTTTATATATTTAATTTGTGTATATATACACAAATTATATATATTCAATTTGTAAATGCAGGAAAAACAATTTTTAAAAATTTTATTAAAATTATATGCAGAGTCTTCATTTTAGGATTTTTTTCCAATTTGATTTAATTTATATTATTCAAAGGGCTTGCTAGAAATATTTATCTACTACATATAAAAACAGTAAAGCCAATTTAAAGAGTTTACCTTAAAGATTTAAGTAATACTATATTTATAAATTAATGAATTGTGTATAAATTTCAAACACAGTTATTATAGTTTCCCATAAACATTTAAAAAATATGTTGTCATTAAAATACTAGTAAGTAATTTTATAAACATTTTGATATACATAATTAATTTTATGCCTTTTTGATAAAATATTTGAAGATATAAAGCCACGTCTATGTTATTGAATGCGTATAATTTTAACATTAGCATACTTCTCTAGAGGCTTTTTGTAAAGTAATTGGTGGCCCTCTTTATTCGTGTTAATCTTGTGCCTCAAAATCCTTCTGATAATTAATGAGAACTTTTAGACCATCTATTACATTTAGTTAGTTTACATTTATTAATTACTGATATATTTATTTTACTAACTTATTTTTGGTTTTTCATTTATATTAATTTTTACGCTGTTTTCCTCTTCTATTTTTCTTTTTCTTTTTTTGATGGTTCCATCAATGAAATATTTTATAGTGTTATTTTTCCATTGCACTTTATGTACAATTTTTTTTTTTTTTTTTTTTGAGACGGAGTCTCGCTGTGTCACCCAGGCTGGAGTGCAGTGGCGCGATCTCGGCTCACTGCAAGCTCCGCCTCCTGGGTTTACGCCATTCTCCTGCCTCAGCCTCCGAGTAGCTGGGACTACAGGCGCCCGCCACCACGCCCGGCTAGTTTTTTGTATTTTTAGTAGAGACGGGGTTTCACCATGTTAGCCAGGATGGTCTCGATCTCCTGACCTCGTGATCCACCCGCCTCGGCCTCCCAAAGTGCTGGGATTACAGGGTTGAGCCACCGCGCCCGGCCTGTACAATTTTTTAAATTTATTTTTTGGCACACAAAAAGCAGCACATAAATATTGTAAGCAACTTGATGAGCTTGGAGATAAGTATACATTAGTGAAACCATCACTACAATGCCATACATTTATCCATCACCTCCAAAACTTTTCTTCTGCTCTCTTATTTATAGCCACTATTATTATTTTTGTGATAAGAACACTTACTGTAAGATCTGCCTTCTTAGCAAGTTTTTAAGTATACATTATTATTAGCTATAAGCACTATACTGTACAGTAGATCTCTAGAACTTATTTATTGCTAATAGCCAGAACATTATATTATGATTAATACCTCCAGTTTTGCCCTCCTTGTTAACTACCATTTTACTCTCTGCTTCTATGAATGTGATGATTTTACACTTAACATATAAGTGCACTTATGTAGTCTCATGCAGTATTACGTAGTATTAGCCTTTTTGTGTCTTTTTTTTTTTTTCTTTTTCACTTAGCATTATGATCTCCAGGTTTATCCATGTTGATGGCAAATGGCAGGATTTCCATCTTTTTAAGGCTGAATAGTACTTCATTGTGTATATATGTCAAATTTTCTTTATCCACTTATTAAACAATTGACATTTAGCATGCTTCCATATCTTGGCTATTGTGAATAATGCTGTAATGAACACGGGAGTGCAGATATCTCCTTAACAACTTGATTATAATTCCTTTGGATATATACCAATAAGTGAGGAGTCTGGATCATACGTTAGATCTATTTTTAATTTTCTGATGAATCTCCATTCTGTTTTCCATACTGGCTATACCAATTTTTCAAATTTTGTACTTTGATCTACAATGTACAAGTGTTTCCCTTTCTCCACATTTGTTATCTTTAATATTTCTGGAAACACAAAATAGCTGTACATATTTATGAAATACCTGTGATAATTTGATAAAAGCATTCAATGTGTCATGGTCAAATCTGAGTAATCAGCATATCCATCACGTCAAACTTAATCATTCCTTTGTATTGGTAATGTTCAAAATTCTCTTTTAATTATTTGAAAAAACTCAAGAGATTATTCTTTATTATAGTTATCTAACAATGTTATAGAAGACTAGAATTTGTTTCTCCTATCTACCTGTAATTTTGTAATCATTTTCTAATCTTTTCATATCTCCTCTGCCCCATTACCCTTCCTAGCTTCTGGTAACCACTATTCTATTCACTATCTCTGTGAGATCAATTTTTAAGTTCCTAAATATTAGAGAGAACATGAAATTTTTATCCTTCTGTATCTGGCTTATTTCACTTATTATAATGTCCTCCAGTTTCATATATGTTTTTGCAAATGACAAGTTGGTTTTTTATAGCTGAATATACAAAAAACTGTGATACATAATATACATTTTCGTTATCCATTCATCTGTTGATGGACACTCAGGTTGCTTCCAAATCTTGGCCATTGTGAATAGTGCTACAATAAACATGAGAGCACAGATATCTCTTTGATATACTGGTTTACCTTCTTCTTGATATATCCCTAGCAGAGGGATTGCTGGATCATGTAGCTTTTCTATTTTTAGTTTTTTGAGGAACCTTTCTACTCTTCTCCATGGTGGTTGTATTAACTTGCATTCCCACTAACAGTGTACAAGGATTCCCTTTTCTCCACATTCTTACCAACATTTGTTATTACCTGTCTAAAAGCAATCTTAACTGGGGTAAGATGATATCACAGAGGTTAACTGTGAGGCACAGTTAACCTCAACATTGCTTTGATGGAAGGGAAGTGTGAGTATGCCACATGGTCCACAGCTGTCAATCTCCATTGCCCAGTAAGTGTAATTTGCATTTCTCCTATGATTAATGATGCTTAGCACCTTTCTATATGCCTGTTTTCCATTTGTATATCTTTTGAGAAATGTCTATTAAAATACTTTGCCCATTTAAAAAATTAGATTATTAGATTTTTTCCTGTATAGTTGTATGAGATCCTTATATATTTTAGTTAGTAATCTCTTATCAGATGGATAGTTTGCAAATATTTTCTCCCGTCCTGTGGGTTGTCTCTTCACTTTGTTGATTGTTCCCTTTGCTGTGCAGAAGTTTTTAGCTTGATGCCGCCCTATTTATTTATTTATTTATTTATTTATTTATTTATTTATTGAGACGGAGTTTCTCTTTTGTCACCCAGACCAGGGTGCAATGGCATGATCTCGGCTCACTGCAATCTTTACCTCCCTCCTGGGTTCAAACGATTTTCCTGCCTCAGCCTCCTGAGTAGCTGGGATTACAGGCACACACCACCACACCCCACTAATTTGGTATTTTTAGTAGAGACGTAGTTTTACCATGTTGGACAGGCTGATTTCAAACTCCCTCAGGTGATCCACCCTCCTCGGCCTCCCAAAATGCTGAGATTACAGGCATGAGCCACCACACCTGACTGCAACCGCATTTATTAATTTTTGTTTTGGGTGCCTTGCTTTCTTACTTAGGAAATCTTGGCCTAGACCAAGGTCTGATGCATGGATTTATTTCTGGGTTCTTTTTTCTGTTCCATTGCTCTATTTGTCAGTTTTTATGTCCATACTATGTTTCTTTGGTTACTATAACTTTGTAGTGTGTTTTGAAGTCATGCAATGTGCTCCAGCTATGTCCCTTCTTTTGCCCTTAGGATTGTTTTGGCTATTTTGGGTCTTCTGTAGTTCCAAAAAAATTTTATGATTGTGTTTTATTTCTGTAAATAAGTCATTTGTATTTTGATGAATTATATTAAATTTATAGATCAGTTTGGGTAATATGGACATTTTGACAATATTAATTTCTCCAATTCATGAACATAGAATATCTTTCTTTTTTGTTTCTTTTTCAATTTATTTCATCAGTGTTTTATGGTTTCCATTGTACAGATGTCTTATAACTATTTAATCTTTGTTACTGGACTTTTCAGGCTGTCTATTTCTCCTTGATTGATTCTTGGTAAGTTGTACATTTCTAAGTATTTATGCATTTTTTCTATGTTGTCCAGTTTTTTGCTGTATATTTGAGCTGCTCCTAATAGTTATTTGTGTATGTGCGTGTTTCAATTTGTGTGCCAGTGATTTTAATGTTTTCTCTTCTGTTTCTGATTTTATTTGCGTCTTTTTTCTTAGCTAATGGTCTATCAATTTTAGTTTTTCAAAGAACCATATTTTATTTTACTGATTTTTCTATTCTTTATTTCATTTATTTCTGCTCTTTCATTTCCTTTCTTCTGCTAACTTGGTTTAGTTTGTTCTTTTGTTCTAGTTTCTCATGTTGTTATATTAGGTTATTAATTTAACATTCTTCTTTATTTTTAATGTAGTAATTAAATTCTAGAATCAAGAAGATAGGTTCAAGATGGCTGACTAACAGCAGCTAGTGTGTACCATTCTCATGGAGAGGAAACAAAGTTGCAAGTAAATACTAGCTCTTCAATTGGATCTTCTAAAAGACCACGTCAGGATTCACTAAGGAAGTAAGGAGATGCACAGAGAACAGAGAGGTGTGAAGCCAGGAAACCACCTCTCTGGAACTGACGTGGAGCCAAGTGATGTTCCCTAACATGGGAAAAGGGTGAATAATTGAGAGTCCCCAGAGGATTCGTATTTTCCACACAGACCTTTGCTATCCTAGGCAGGAGAGAACACCCATAACTCCCCCAGACCTCTAGAGAGTTGCCTGGAGTTTTTACAGGGGCACTACTCAAACCCACATGGGGCCCTGCAGGCCCTGGATCTCTTTGTAGACTGGCACCAGCTACTGTAGCCCTGATAGAGGAAGCAGCCATGGTGAAGAGGAGTGACCAGACTGCCCCACTCTTCTTCACCATGTGAGGCTGAACTCTGGCATCTAGTGCAGTGACCCTGCCCCGACCTGGGCTCTGTGGGAAGGCATAGCTCTGTACTCCCTGAGGAACCTTCTGGATGTCAGACCATGTGACCTTTTTCTCCCACTGCTCCTAGCCAGGCAAGGCTTGCCAACTTGGGTTTCCAATGCAGCAATCCAGTCCCTGCCTGAACTCTGTGGGCAGGTGTAGTTCTGTATTTCCCTGGGAATCACACAGGATGAAGACCGTGAAATCCCCTGCCCCTGCTGCTTCTAGTTAGGTAAGGCTCATTGGTTTGGGCTTCTGGTGCAACAATCTTACCCCGACCTGACCACTATGGTTGGTTGTGCCGCTGTGTTCCTCTGGAGTAAAACTCCCAGAGGTAACAATGCTTGGCACCTCTGCATGCTCCCAACAGTTAACCTCAACATTGCTTCAGTGGAAGGGAAGTGTGAGTGTGCCACATGGTCCACAGCTGTCAATCTCCATTGCCCAGTTGAGGAGACCTGTATTGCCCAGTAAAAGCCCCACAGCACAGCTGTCCTGGCCTCACCAAATCATTCCACCTGCGGTTCAGAGTTCCTCTGAAAACTCAACCCCAACAGATCTGTGACATTCCCTCAGGTTCCCATCACCTAAGTGTACTGTCTGCCCCTGCCTGAGAATCTGGCCAGTGTCCTGGGGACCGGCCTGCCCATCCCACTCAAAGCCAGCACCTGGACTAGCTCGACTGAAATGCAGCCCTGTCAGGACTTATGCAAGCTGCCCAGTGTGCCATTTAGGGGCTTGGGAACTGGAGAACAACCTGCCCCATTCCAACTCTATTGGCACCTGACCACTTCCTCTAGGGCCTGAGGTTGGGCTAACCCAATCAACTGATACCACCACAACCAACTAACATGAGCATGGGATCAAGTGTGGAGACCTTTCACAAGAGGCAGTAGTACTGCCACATCCGAGAACAGGCAAGTATTAAAGCTATCTGCGTCAGGTTGTAGGACGAGGTTATGCCTTGCAACCACTCCCATGGAGAGTAGCAAAACAGATGTTCCCTGTGGCTCTCAATCCCATTGTGGTCTGGAGATAGACTATAGTCTGCCTCTGAACTAGGAGTCATGAGCCATGGAACAGGGTGTGACAGGTAAAAATAAAAAATCACATTCCTGGCTATCTAGGACAGGGAGCAGCGCAGGTCCCTTACCAACCACTGGCCTAACAAAAACCTCAGTGCTCTACACCAGGAGCTCCTCCGAGCCAGTCTCATTAGGGCTGGTGCCTGCACTTGCCATCAGGATATTCGTGAGTAATCCAGGGGCTCCAGCTCTGCCCAACTGTATCCCGCCCCTCTCATAGGAAAGGAAGCTCAGGGAACTAGACATCCCACTAGCCCGTCACCAGAAACAACAGGACAGCACATCACAATAACAGAGATCAGGTCCAAACCCAGCTGCTTGTGTGGTAGCTGGCTCTCACCTGCAAACGCCATCCACTGGCCTGCAGGTCAAACTGCACAGCCTAATATGAAACCTTCCATCAAAATTTCATAGGACTATAGAAACCAAGACAAAAGATACTACTCAAAATAACCTCCAGATGAGAAAGAACCAGCATGATAATTCTGCCATCATGAAAAATCTGAATGTTGTGATACCACCAAAGGCTCACTCTAGGTCTCTAGCAATCTAAGACTCTAGTTGAAATGGAGGCAAAGAGATGACTGATGGATTGCAGAAAATTCCAACAAGATCCAAGACGAGGCTGAAAATCAATACAAAAGAACCTCTAAAGCAATCCAGGAAATAAAGAAAGAGGTAAACGTCTTAAAAAGAAATGAATCAGAGCTACTAGAACTGAAAACATCACTTAAGGAATTTTAAAATACAACTGAAAGATTTATCCGTAGTCTAGACCAAGCAGAAGAAAGAATTGTAGAGCTTAAAGACCAGTCTTTTTGCCTAACCCAGTCAGACAAAAAAAAGAAAAAGAAAAAAAATTTAAATGAACAAAGTCTCTGAGAAATGTAAGATTATGTAAAGCAACCAAAACTATGAATTGTTGACATTCCTGAGAGAGAAGGAGACAAAGTAAACAACCTGAGAAATGTATTTGAGGAAATACAAGCACATTTTCCTAACCTTGCTAGAGAAGTAGACATTCAAAACAGCAATTCCAGAGAACGCTTGCCAGATGCTATACAAAATGAACATCACCAAGGCGTGTGATCACCAGAATGTCTAAGGCGAACATTAAAGAAAAAAAATCTTAAAGGCAGCTAGAGAAAAAGGCCAGATTGCACACAAAGGAAACCTGCCAGATTAACAGCAGACATCTCAATAGAACTACTATAACCCAGAAGAGACTGGGGGCCTATTTTCAGCATTCTCAGAGAAAGGGAATGACAGCCAAGAATTTCATACCTTGCCAAACAAAGCTTTATAAATGAAGGAGAAATAAAGCATTTTTCAGATAAGCAAGTGCTAAGGAAATTCATTACCACTAGGCCAGCTTTACAAAAGTGTATAAAGGAAGTTCTAATCACAGAAACAAAAGAATGATACCCGTTACCACAAAACTACACCTAGGTACATAACCCACAGACCCTTGAAAGGAAATGCACAGTAGAAGCAATCAAACGAACAGCTAACAACTTTACAATCAAATCGAAACCTCAGATAACAAAATTAACTCTGAATGAAAATAATTCTCATGCACCATCACCCCCACCCCTGACCTTTTTTTCTTTTTTGAGACAGAGTCTCACTCTGTTGCCCAGGCTGGAGTGCAGTGATGCAACCTCAACTCACTGCAATCTCTGCCTCCCGGGTTCAAAGGATTCTCTCCTGAGTAGCTGAGAATACTGTCACCCAATACCACACCTGGCAATTTTTTGTATTTTTAACAAAGATAGAGTTTCACTGTGCTGGTCAGACTGGTGTCGAACTCCCGAACTCAGATGATCCGCCTGCCTTGGCCTCCCAAAGTGCTGGGATTACAGCTGTGAGCCACCGCACCTGGCCCTAATGCCCCACTTAAAAGACGCCAAGTGGCATGTTGGGAAAAAAAAAAAAAAAAGACCAGGCCGGGTGCAGTGGCTCACGTCTATAATCCCAGCACTTTGGGAGGCCAAGACGGGTGTATCACCTGAGGTCAGCGAATTCCAGGGCAACCTGGCCAACATGGTGAAACCCCATCTCCACTAAAAATACAAAAATTAGCTAGGTGTGGTGGCGCATGCCTGTAATCCCAGCTACTTGGGAGACTGAGGTGGGAGAATCGCTTGAACCTGGAAGGCTGAGGTTGCAGTGAGCTGAAATTGTGCCACTGCACTTCAGCCTGGGTGACAGAGTGAGATTCCATCTCAAAAAATAAAAACAAAAACAAAACAAGACCAGCGAGGCGAGATGGCTCAGGCCTGTAGTCCCAGAACTTTGGGAGCCTGAGGCAGGCAGATCATTTGAGATCAGGAGTTTGAGACCAGCCTGACCAACATGGTGAAACTCTGTCTCAACCAAAAATACAAAAAATTAGCCGGGCATGGTGGCACATGCCTGTAATCTCAGCTACTGGGAAGGGTGAGACAGAAGAATCACTTGAACCTGGGAGGCGAAGATTGTAGTTAGCTGAGATCATGCCACTGCATTCCAGCCTGGGCGATACAGCAAGACTTTGTCTCAAACAATAACAACAACAACGAAATACACATTCATCTGCTGACTTCAAGAGACCCATCTCAACCATAACACTCGTAGACTTAAGGTAAGGAGTTGGAGAAAGATCTATTATACAAACGGAAAACAAAAAAGAACAGAGTTGCTATTTTTATATTTTATATCAGCTGTTTCATATCAGCTCTAACCAATTACAGTAAAAAAGGACAAAGAAGGCCATTACATAATGATAAAGGGTTCAATCCAATAAGATGACTTAACTATCCTAAATATATATGCACCTAACATTGGAGCAGTCAGATCCATAAAACACATACTTTTGAACCTACAAAAAGACTTAACCACACAATAATAATGAGGGACTTCGACACACCACTGACAGTGATAGAGAGATCATCAAGGCAGAAAACTGACAAAGAAATTATGTACTTAAATTTGACCCTTGACCAATTGGACCTACTAGACATCTACAGAGCAGTCCACCCATCATAAAATCATACCAGTCATACTCTCAGCTCACTTTAGAATAAAAATATAAATCAATATCAAGAATATCTCTCAAAAGCACACAATTGCATGGAATTAAAACAACTTGCTCTTGAATGACCCTTGGGTAAACTATGAAATTAAGGCAAAAGTTAAAAAAAAATTAGAAGTAAATGAAAACAGAGACTCAATATACCAAAATCTCTGGTATGCAGTGAACGTAATGTTAAGTGAAAAGTTTACAGTACTAAATGCCTACATTAAGAAATTAGAAACATCTGAAACTAAAAATCTAACATCACATCTGGAGGAAGTTGAAAAATGAGAACAAATTAACCTCAAAGACAGTAGAAGAAAAGAAATAACTAAAATCAGAGCCAACTGAATAAAGTTGAGAACCAAAAATCCATACAAAGGATGAACAAAACCAAATGTTTTTCTTTGAAAGGCTAAACAAGGTCGATAGATCACTAGCTAGATTAATGAAGGAAAAAAGATAGAAGATCCAAACAAGTGCAATCAGAAATGCCAAGGGTTACATTACAGCTGATCCCACAGTGAATACCTCCATGCACAGAAACTAGAAAATCTAGAGACAATGGATACATTTCTGGAAACACACAAACTCCAAAGACTGAGTAGAGTCAGTCAAAGGAAGAAATAGAAACTTCAAATAGACACATATCCATTTCCAAAATTGAATCAGTAATAAAAAATATCTACCAACCAAAAAGAGCCCTGGAACAGATGGATTCACAGCTGACTTCTGCCAGACATACAAAGAAGAGCTGCTAACAATCCTATGGAAACAGCTCCAAAAAATTGAGGAGGAGGGATTCCTCCCTAACTCATACTACAAAGTCAGTGTCACTCTGATACCAAAATCTGGCAAAGACACAACAGAAAAAGGAAACTACAGGCCAATATCTCTGATGAGCACAGATACAAAAAATTCTCGACAAAATACTAGCAAATCGAATCGCATAGCACATCAAAAAGTTAACTTACCATGATCAAGTAGTCTTTATTCCAGGGATGTGGGGCTGGTTCAACATATGCAAATCAATAAATGCAATTCACCACACACACACACACACACACACACACACACACACACAAACAGAATTAAAAACGAAAGTCATATAAGTCATATGATCATCTCAATAGATGCAGAGGAAACTTTTCATACAATCCAGTGTCCAGTGTCCCTTTGTGATGGAAATTCTCAACAAATTAACCATCAAAGGAACATACTTCAAAATAACCGAAGCCATCTATGACAGACGTATAGCCAGCATCATACTGAATAGCCAAAAGCTAGAAGCATTCCCCTTCAGAACTACAGCAGGACACTTACCACTCCTGTCTAAGGTGGCATTGGGGGTCCTTGCCAGAAAATCACACAGGTAGAAGAAAAAAAAGTCATCCATATAGGAAAAGAATAAGTCAAGTTGTCCCTGTTTGCTGATAATATGAATATATACCTAGAGAACCCTGGGAATTCTGCTTAAAGGCTCCTAGAACTGATAAACTACTTTAGTGAGGTTTCAGGATGTGGAATAAATGCCCAACAATTGGTAATATTTCTATATACTAATATTATATTTTGTTAGTGATGTATACCAATGTTGGTGACTTTTGTATGTTGATTTGGTATCTAGCAAGTCTGCTGAATTTATTAGTTCTAGCATTATTTTGTTGGCATTTTTAGGGTTTTCTATATGTAAAATTACATCCTCTGCAAACAAAGACAGTTTGACTTCCTCCTTTCCAATCTAGATGCCTTTGATTTTGTTCTTTAATTGATCTGGCTTGACTATTCAGTGCTGTGTTGAGTGTGAGTTATGGGGCTGGGCATCTTTGTTTTGTTCCAGCTCTTAGAGAAATATCCTACATTGTTTTTCTGGTTTAACGTGATATTGGCTGTACATTTGTCATACAGGGCCTTTGTTGGGTTGAGGTGCGTTTGTTCTACCTAGTTTGTTGAGAGTGTCATGAAGAAATACTGAATTTTGTCATGTCCTTTTTCTGCATCTATTTAAATGTTGTAGTGGTCCTTGAGTCTGTCATCCTAGTCAAAAATCTGGGAGGATGCCTCCTTACCTAGAGGAGGCCGTGAAGGCATCACATCTCACATTCTGTAGACATGACCTGATTATGATGTGTATTGCGAGTATCTGACTTCCCAAACAGAACTGAGGCCCAGGGATTGTCACTTGGTTTGTTCAGTAAATTATGTCAATTGTCTGGAAAAGTGACTGTAAAAATTAACTACTTAATATGTGTGTGGTAATTAAATTAACCTCAACCAGAAAAAAAAGTATAGATTCCCCTCTTTGTACTGCTTTTGGTGCATCCTAGAAATTGTTTTAATATTGTGTTTTTATTTCTCTCTCTCTCTCTCTCTCGACATATATATATGTGTGTGTGTATGTGTGTGTGTGTGTGTGTATGTATAAATTACATATACATAAATTTTTGCTTTGGATTTCTTCTTTGACCCAATAGTTGTTCAAGAATACATAGTTTAAATTCCACATATTTTTAATTTTTTTAAGTTCACTCTTCCTAGTTTATTCCATTGTTGTTGAAAGTGTTACTTGAGATGACTTTAATCTTAAATTTATTAAGATTTGTTTTGTGACCTACCATGTTACCTATTCTAGAGAATGTTCCATGTACATTTGAAAAGCATGCGAGAACCCAGATGCTGTTGGGTAGAATTTTTTGTATGTATCTGTCAGGTTCATTTGGTCTATAGTGTAGTTCAAGTGTGCTATTTTCTTATTGATAAATGCAATATGAAGAATTTGACAATCACTACATTGCTGTCTACTTCTCTCCTCACATTTTGTCAATATTTGCTTTACACATTTTGGGTGAACTGATGTTGAGTGTATGTACATCAATTATTGTTATATATGCCTGTGGAATTTATCCTTTTATTATTATGTAATGGCCTTATTCATCTGGCACTTGAGTGGGTCTGGAGTCTCGATCTGCAGGGACTGACTCCTCTGTTTTTCTTTTTTCCCATGTATTCACTTGATTGAGATTTCTAGATATTACGATTTTCCTCTTTTCTTTGCTTATTTATTCTAAAATACTAATTAATAAATACTAAAATAATCATACTATTAATCACTATCTTTAGTATTTCTAAACAAATGCCTAACATAAAATCCAAAACAAACTGAGGCCTTTCCCCATACTCATGAACAATTCAAAAAACTTACAGGTTTTAAAACTCTACTGGACCTTTTCAGGCTGCAGGTTGTTGTCTCTTAAGTTTTCTGTCTTGTTCCTGTAGATCAGTTCTACATCTTGTTCCTGTAGACAGTTTAGATGGGAATATGTTTTAGGTTGACTATTATTTTCTCTCAGCCTTTTAAATTACATTGTATTGTCACTGTTTCTTTTAAGAAGTATGTTATAATAAATTAAATTATTCTTCTCTTCTACCTGAATGCTTTTACAAACTTCATATTTGACATTATTCTCCTTCAGTCTCATTCAATTTTCCAATCTCATAACTAGATATGGATTTATACACAATCTCACCAATACTTGTCACTGACAGATTTGATCATTCTCCCAAATTTTTTTAATAGATAACAATATCTTGTTATGTTTTGTATTTGCATTTTCCTGATAATTAAAATCAGAAACTTTTCATATGTTTATAAATGCCATTTGATTATCCTTTCTTGTGAAGTGTTTGTGCATATTTCTTTGCCATTTTGCAAATGGGTTGTCGTTACTTTTTCCAATTAAATTTTCATTAGCCCGGTAAAATTTATTTAAATGGATATTCTTGCACCTCGCCTTTGCCGTAAGTCCAGTAAATATAAAAATGTGAGCTTGTTCCTGGACTTGTTACCTTTCAGTTCTTCTCAAAGTGTTATATCCAGACCAGTAGCAATAGCTTTACCAAAGAATTTAGTGTAAATGGGACCTCCTCCCCTATTTCTACCAAATCTTTCTTCAGATGGTTATGATCTGCAATAAAGTCTGGGAACCACTGTCCTATTCTGTTTCATTCGTCTACTAGTGTATATTTGCATAATACCAACTATGTTAATTATCGTAGCCCTATATCAGCTTTTCATTTGTCATTTTAGACACACACACATCTGTTGGGATATAAATCTGCTTCATTTTTTTTCTCAATAATGTTTTGTAGCTTTCTGTTTAGTGGTCTTGCACATCATTTATTAGATACATTCTAAAAGACATTACATTGTTAGAAATAGTATTCAATTATACTTCAATTTGTTTATTGGTGAGGTAAAAATAATGCATTTTATCTTGTATTCTGTTATCTTTTAATTTACTTTTTAATTTTAATAATATAAATGTAGACTCCACGATTGTCTAAGAAACTAATTAGACAGTCTTATAGCAACAGTTTAACTTCCTCTGTTCCAATCTTTATTTTTTTCTTAGTCTATTAGCTTGAAATTTCAGTATACTTTTTAATATTATAGTTTTTGGCTGGTGCCACCATCTTTTCTTCACCTCAGGAATAAAGCTTTTAATATTTTGCTACTATCCACATTTTGCTGTGCAATTTTAAACTGAGGTATTTTCTAGTCTTTTATTCCCTTTGCAAATGCTGAACTGAAGTTTTATCTTTTCAGCTCCATGAAAATTGTAAAAACTTGCCTCTGCTTTTAAGAGACTCCCTTTGTGGTTTTTGAGGCTACTGCCCTGGGCAACTTAATCACTTGGTAAATACATAGTTGCTGATTGTCCTCGTCATTTCTCTGAACTCTTCTTCTCTTCCAAATATTGGCTTCAAATTCTACTTCCTTTGAAAATCAGAATTCTAAATTGCATATCCTATATCCTTTGAAATTTATATTATCGTTACTGACTCTTCTGCAACTATGTGAATATTATTTTCATGGGCTTCCCTTCACAATTTTTGGACATACTTATCTTACACTCTCTATTTCATAATTTTGTCGTTTAAAGTTTTTGTGGATCAGATACTCCTTTCTATTTTTTTTTCCTGAGATCACTGTTTAATGGTTGAGCTTGCAATCATGTGGCTTTTAAATTTGGATTCTGAGCATAATTCTAATGATGTTTTTATATAATCTCTGCAAATACTGCTTAATGTTGGATTAAAGTGCATATATCGAACTAAATTTTAATTTTGCCTTTACTGGACACCCAGTAGATCACTCACTAGGGAACATTATGTTAATATTTCATTTTCAATTTTAAACTTTCAATATGTTATGTAACTGAAGTAGCTAAACCTGCTTGACAGTGGAACATTGTAATAAGTGGACCCTTTTTGTGTTTTGTCAAAGCACAGGCCAATTTCTAAACTTTTCCTGACATACTCTCATCTTCTTTTATTGGTGATTAAATTTTATTTCCAGTTCTTCTTTTTACAAACTCTGTTCTTCAGGTTATAGCCTTGATAGAAACCTGACTACATGGAGAGTCCTCTCTTCAATTTTTTTTTTTTTTAATATACAAACTCTTTGTCAAGGCACTGTTTTTCATCTATGCATGAACAACGACATAGAAATCTTAAACTCATCTACCCCTCAATATATACCTAACCTGAGACTTCTGCAAAATTGTTTTATTTAATAATGTTCTTTTTTCTTTCGTTAACTGCTGCTCAATAATTTACTAACTGGCTATGTATTTTTGGTTCTCTATTTTCTGATACTTGAAGTGCAGATATACATTAAAATTTTGTTTTTGATATTTTATTCTTTAGGTGTTTGAAGCAGGAGGGTATCCAGGTGCCTACAAAATACCAGGAATGGATGTTCTAAGGTGATGCCTATTCACACATTAAATTAATGGTTGATAGAATAACGAATCCATTCATTTATCATGCTAAAAATGCTTGCAGATATAGAGTACTATGCCATCACATAGACTGAAATAATTGTTGTCAATCTTATAGAATTTGAAATGAATGAATCAACACATTACAAGTCAGACTACCTGCATAATAACTTGGGAACTAAAAATATCTACATTTAAATGATATATGCTCAGTTAAATCAAGTATATAAATAGTAACTTATCCCTTACAAAACTGCAGCAGTCAGCAACTTCCTTTGCTGCTTAAATTAGAATTAAATATCTAGTTCATATTAAACAAGTACAATAAGTTAAAATATTGAACTGACAACCATTAGGATGGCAAGTACAATTTTAGAAGAATGTCAAGCATCAGGAAAAGCAGTTTTCAAACGAATACTGCAGTAAGAGAGAGTTCTTTCTATAGCAGAGTAGAGTCAGCAAGCCTGCCCATAACTGAACTTTATCACAGAACACAGACTTGCATGGCTGAAAAAGATAGTGTTTCCATGCCAAATAGAAAGTGTGTAGTGAGCTTGGCAGCGCAAGCAAGCACTTTCAGCAAGAAAGCAGACGAGGAGTGTGGCAGACCATTCACTTTCATAGGGAATGGATAAATAGCTAGGAGAATAAAAATAGACAACACCATGTTTTCTATTAATTGAGAATAAAATGATGCTTCTCTTCCCACTTCCTTTTGATGAATATTAATCACTTCATGCTATTTTAAAATTGTGAGCTGCACTAAAATATCTGTGGTATACTAGGAAACAAGGCCATAATTTTCCACATTTGCATTACTTAAAATATGAGTTGCAAAATATTTTCATGTTTTTATATACCTTGTGTCATTCTAAATCAGTTTGTCTAAGTACATATATGTAAATGCACCCATGAAGTAATTATTTTGTTTATATTTCAGTTGTTAAAATTATGACATAGTCTAAAATCTGCAATTTAAAAATATAATTATATCAAGATAGTTATTTAGACATATATGCCGTTGGAAAAAAATCTAAATGGATTTTTCTAAGAAAGCAATTCTATTGTAAATATTGCCAATTATTTGTTTTTAATAAGTTTATTCATATCTTCTGATGAAATATCACATAAAAATAATAATTAGTATAGTAATAATATTAGATGCACTTGACTTATTTCAGCATTGTGCTTCAAGTTCTTATATAAGAAGAAATACATTTCCAGGAACTTTAATAGGTTGTAAAGAAGGTGATTTTAAAAAGAATCATTTTAGTATCTTTAAAGTGTTTATGATTGTTTCAATAATATTTTTCTATAAGCATACAGTGAAAGAATAGTGACTAAAATAAATTATAACAAATCATATTATAATGCTAGAAATTTTATTTAGTACATCCTGAAAAGATGATATGAATTGAAATGATTATCTTTTCATGGTACAAGTTTCTCCAATGTATTTCCAAAACACTCTAATTTATAAGGACCATGAAACAAAATCTCAGGACAAGGAATATTAGATTTTATTTTACTAGTATTGAAAAGTTGATTGTGACATTTTAGCTCCATATTTATCAGTATTAAATTTTCTACCCAGGGACACATGGTTACAAGCTAAAAAATTAAAATATGAGCTTGAATCATGTAATGTTTTTACTGCCCCACAACAAAATAATAAACATCTAGAATCTGATTTGTGTTAAACAAAAACTTATCATAATTGTAGCTTCGTTCCCTATTTCCAAAGTTCTTAGTTACTTGATTAAACCTCAGAGTTGTTTTGACTATTATTTGGCCGGAAACGGCTCATATTAAAATAGTTTGCTCAGAGTCTCTCCAAAGAGAATCATTTAGTTTCACTGTGACTTTGCTGAGGGAAAGTTCTGCTTCAATATCTGGTGGTCTGAGTAACAAATGTACTCAATTTCTGTTCTTGCTATGATATTGTTTACTTGTATCCTCTTATCTACAACTGACCATTTACCTGAACTAGAGCTGCATAGGATTAAGTGGCCAAGACATAAGGGAAAAGATACTAGAAAGCAAAGAGGCAAATATATCTTTATAACTTGTAAGCCATTTCATTAATATCTGATTTGCCTTTCAGGTCAAAGAGACACTTTCTTCTCCTGCTAAACATGTTTATCTAGGGTGGATTTTGGGGTGTCATATAACTATGATAGTTTGTGATTGATCTCTGTCTCTGCATAGAGAATGGACAGATTGACGATGATGATAATAAATACACAAACTTGACTGAGAACCAAAATGTAAAAGATCAAAGCAAATAATCAAAATAGGTAGAACATGGGCTAGTTACATCATTGTATTAATATTTAAATATAGTAATTACTACTTACATTCTTACATTTTCAAGTTGAAGAAACTGAGAATTTGAGCTTTTCATTACACTGCCTGATGTCATACAGCGGTAGAGCTACAACTGAAATTTAGATATCCTGAGCTAGTTGGCAATTTTTACTCTATGTTGTACTGGTGGTTGGATGGCTGGCTATTTAGTGCAGTTTTAGAGAAATACATAATTTAACAAGGGCTGGGTCATGCTACTCAGAGGTGATAAAATGCTCGTCATAGGTATAAGTAGTGGATCTGACAACTCATAAAGAATAAGGCCTCCCACAACACAAGCCACAGCATTATAAAGCAATTAAGCAATAGACATGAGCGTGATTAAGTTGAGGGATTTTGGTTGAGATCTCTAAAAATTAGAAAGAAGTCCATGATTTAAAGAGCTTACCAGGGCTGAATAAAAGCAGGTACAACCAAATTGCTCTCATAAGATTAGTGAGGCCAACAGAAGCTCAAAAAATGAAGGCTCTTTAAACATACAAGACCACCTTCTTAGGTGTTAAGAATAATGTATATAAAGAATTATCAACATCATAATCACTATCTTATATTTATACTGTTTAAGGTCTTTACATTCTTCAGTTACATTCAATGCCTTATATTTAAACATAATCCGTAGGTTTATTTAGAGAGTAACAATATTATCTATCTGAATTTATAAGAAAAAAGTTGAAGGAGAAACAATTTTATCTTACAAATATTGCAATTATCTTCTAAATCATTGTTGTTGTTTTTTAATAAGGCGAATGAGCTAAAATTGCTAACAGTGCAATTTAATTATCCCTAATTAAGATGTGGCATGTTACCAAATGTAATTACAATGTTTTGTTTTTTTTTTTTTTTCTGTGAGGTTACATTTCATAATGCATTAAATATTATTATTGGTTGTGGGCATTTTATCCTTAGTAAGTAAGCTGATACTTATTTATGGTTATTTTCTGGGATAAATTAAACAACTACTAAATTTTTCTCTAATATAATTTATTTGGATAGGTTTAAAATTTTTTTATGTGATACAGTATTTCCAATGGTGAGGGAATCACGTTTGTTTCTGGAATAATTGCATCATCTAAACACTTGAGAATCTTGTAGTTTTTCCAAATCTAATCTAAACTTACAAATATTAGTTATTTTATAACTTGTCACCACCACCACTCCCCAAGGAATACTTAAGTGTGTATAGTAGGCCAGAAGAGATTGAACAGTTCTTAGAAATTTTAGAATTCCCTGAACTAAATTACTGTTGTATTTTTGGATCAAACAATATTTTATTTTATTTTACAATGTTGTTGCACTGTTATAAATTCTTCACAAAGTTTGACAATAGGCTTAACTGTCACTTGTTTACAATCTATGTGATAAGAAGTGTTGTTTTATAGCTAAGAAAACCAAGAATAATTCAAATTTTAGATAAGGAGGGAAAATATTACTTTGACAAAATCATTGTAGCTAATGACCAATTATTCTATTTATATGATAATTCATTTAAGCTAAGCCATTGACATTTCTAGTTAAAATGCAAATGTCTTTTGGATAAAAGACTTAATAATAGTAATAACAACACCCTTTGACTGGTCCAATATTAGCACTTTGCTAGTGCAGGTATCACTATTTACTTATAGTAGACTAGAAAACTAATGCTAAATTTTATATGGCATGTAAGAAATGAAACCTCTTGCAATGTGGACATGCTGCACAAGTAAGATATGTGCATATTATGCTGTCCTGCACAATTTAATGACGTTAATAAGCACTGTGTATTAGCAATATTGCAAATAGATTCAAATACAGAGATTCAGTTCAATTCAGTACAGATCTACAGATGCACATTAAGTGTCTTCTCTTAACCTGTGATTTCATTTTAGGCATCTAGAAGAATCTGGCCTTCAGTGGGACAATGTTTAATAGGAGTGATAAAAATAAAACCAAAGCTTACCACAGACATTTAAAAATGTAATAAAAGGAATATGCAATAAGTAAAGTGGATGCATAGAGAAGGGAGTAATTAACTTATCTTAAGGGTGGGGTCAAGAAAGTCTTTAAAGTTCAATTTTAGGGAGTAAATAAAATTCAAATAAAGGACGGTAAACTATGCGCAAATAGGAAACATTTATGATCAGAAGGGAATAGTACACAGTACTGATTGATAGAAATGAGTAAAGGATAGGCAAGAATCTATTAGAGCATAACATGCTGCCAAGAGGGCAGCCTCATGTATTATGATATGGGCAAATGATGGTCCATAGTCCAATTTCAGTTTGTAACCTGTTTTTGAATTGGCACATCAACTAAGAATAATTGTTATATTTTTAAAGGCTGTCAAAAAATTAAGTAACAAATATTTACAAAACCATAATTATGTTATCCACCATTGACTCCAAAACCATAATCATCCTCCAGTGTCTGTGGCCTATGTCTAAAATATTTATTCTCTGACCTTTACAGAAAAAGTTTGCCAACCCAACATTACTATAAGCAAAAAGGCACCAAAGGAATCAGTGAGAAAATTTAAAAGATTAAAACGTCAAGGAAGAAAACAGTAAATGCAGTAAAAGTGTCCCAGTGATGCTAAGGACAACTTTATTTCAAAATTGTGTCCTATATAGAATGGATGAAAAGAATCAAAAAGAGATTTAAATATTATCACACTAAAAGAGAGATTCTAAAGAGGCTAAAATAAATTCTAAAGCCTAAAATAAATGATGTTATGTATTTTTGAATCAAAGCTTTACTTATCAATTATGCCAATAATTCTTAAAATATTATATCCATTTCTCACCTGAGCTCCAGAAATATATAGTCAATAGTGCATTTCACATTTCCACTAAGAATATCTATTCCATATATACAAAACCATAATTTTGCTATCCATCATTCACTCCAAAACCATAATCATCCTCCAGCATTACACTCAGTGGCTGGTGCAACCTTTCAAATAGTTAAATTAAAAATACTCGTAACAATTATTTTTCCCCCTTTCTCACATTCTCAGTCACCAAATTTTATTGAGTTTTACCTATTAAAATTTTTCAAACCAATTCCTGTCTCTTAACCTCCCCAACTATTTATTTTAGACTAGCAGGAGATACTTTTCTTATCTTGACCACTCTATTCATTTCTTAATTGGATTTCCGTTTCCGCTTGTGCATCCTCTGCTCCATCCTAAATGGAGTATAAACGACATCCAAAGTAATATTTTCAAAGGCATATAATAGCATACAATAGTTAATCTGTCTTGTGAAAATTCCTCAACCACTTGAAGAACATCTATGGAAAACTTAATATTATGCTTAATGATGAAAGACAATGTTTTCCTCTCTAAAAAAAAAAAAAAAAAAAAAAAAAAAAGGAAAGGGTGCCTGCTCTCACCATTTTTATTGAACATTTTATTAGATGTCCAATGTAATAACATGAAGAAAAGAGGTAATGGTGATAATTGTTAGAAATTAAGAATTAATTTGGTTTTATTTAAAGATGGCCACAGAAACTGATAAGTAAATTTAGGAAGTTTACAAGTTACAAGGTCAATATACAAGAGTTAATTATATACATAATGACAGTGAACATTAGCAAACAAAATAAGCCAGGAGGCAAGCAAACAATAAATTCACTTACAATAGTATAAAAAAAAAAAACTAATAAATAAATTTAACCAAAATTTTCAAAAAAAAAAAACCACTACAAAACCGCACAAAGACATTTTTAATAAAGCCAAAATCAATTGAATAATATACCATGTTCATCAATTGAAACACTCACTATTGTTAGGATCACAATTTTACTCAGATCGTTCTGTAGGTTCTATGCACTCCAAATCAAAATTCTAGCAAGATTTTTGGAGTAAATTGGGAAGCTGACTTTAAAATCTATAGGCAAAGGCGAAGGATTCTGAAGAAGAAAAATAATTTTTTAAAGAAAAGCAACTTTGGAATACTAACACCATCTAATTTCGAGTCTTACTTTAAAGGTACATTGATATTAGAAAGAATATAGATTCAAGGAACACAATAGAGAATACACATATAGACCCACACTTCATTGGTTAGTTGATGTGACAAACTGCCATGATAATTCAGTTAGATAACAACTCTCTATTAACAACTTCGTATATCTGGAAAAACAAATCTCAATACCTGTTTTATGTCATAAGAAATTCAAAGTAGACATTGACCTAAGTGTATGAATTAAAATTATGGCACTTAAAGAAGAACATATAGAAGAAACTCATTGTGAATTTGGGTTAGGCAAAGATTTTCAAACACTATATAAAAAAGAACAATCCTGCAAAGAAAAAAAAAATTATTGATTTTAATCAAGATTAAAAACTTTTACTCTTTGAAAACAATGAAGAGCAAGCTAGACTGCAAAGATATTTGAAAAACACTAATCTGATAACTGACATATCAGGAATACATAAATATATCTCAAAAATCAATAATAAGGACAAAATCTAATTTTAAATGGATAAATTATTTAAATAAGCACTTTAAAAGTTACAAGGCTGGCAAATAAGCACATGAAATGATGGTCAATATCACTAGTCATTAATGATATTCAAATTAAAATTACAATTACAAATGACAATACATCCAATACAGTAAAGATAAAATTCCTGATATGACTTAATGTTTGCAAGAATAAGGTTCAGCTGTAAATATCATGTAGGTATTGCTGTAGAAATTCAAAACAATATGGGACACCAACTTCTGAAAAGTTGGTATGGCAGTATTGTATAAGGTTAAAAATTACTTTTTACAGAACCTAGTAATCTCACTTCTAGGTGTTTTTCTACGTGAAGTACGTTCACACATGAATATACATGTGCATGTCAATAGTGGTATTATTTTAGGTTAACCATAATATGGACGACTACCTAAATGTTTATCCAGTTGAAAACAGATATAAAACGTGTTATATTTATCCTATAGAAAATTCCTCAGCCTTAAAAGAAAATGAATAAAATGCAAACACATGCAATAAGATAGATGAGTTTCAAAACATTATAAGTGAAAACAGTTAAATGCAAAATGTTACATACTGTGTAATATAATTTATATAAAATTTGGAAAAGTCACAATTATGACACCTGGTGGATGACTGATTACTTGATCTTGAGGGTGAAGATAGATGTATTAGTTTGCTAGGGCTGTTATAACAAAATACCACAGACTGAATGGCTTAAATAACAGAAACGTATATTCTCATCATTGTTGTACCTAGAAGTCCAAGATCAAGGTGTTGGCAGGGTGGATTTCTTCTCAGGCTTCTCTCCTTGGCTCGTAGATAACTATCTTCTCCCACTGCCTTTATATGGTCATTCCTCTGGTGTGTGTCTGTGTCTTGATGTCTTTTGATAAGGATACCAGTTAAAAATTAGAACCCATGTGTGACCACAGTCCATCTTAATTACCTCTTTAAAGACCAAATCTCCAATACAGTCACACTGGAAGGTACTCAGGGATAGGAATTCAACATATGTGTTTTGAGTAGCACAGTTTGGCCCATAACAGTGGGTCATGAATTTTACAGGGAAGCAAGGAAACCTTTTAGAATGATGTCATGTCTATAACATGTTTGCAGTGGAGATACATGATTGAATACAATTATCAGCACCAAATTGTATCGTTAGAAAGAGTGAATTTTATTTTATGTAATGTTTACATCTGAAAGTTAAAAAAAGTAAGAAATCAACTTCCAAAGTTATTGTAGTTTGGGTTAGCTTTACTCTTTATTAAAATAAAGGTGCTTCTGAAAAAATTTACAAATTAAATGAAAATAAAATTATGGTATTTTAACTAACATATACTGTATACTATTTTCACTCCCCATTCTACAAAGTTTATTATAGCAACTTTCATTCAGATAATAGTGATGCATTCTATAGCTATGTATTGACAGGTTATACGAACCTCTTTTTTAAGCTGACACTCACTGATATGTGACTACCTAGGACTCTACGTGGCAGGTCACTGGCTTGAAAGAGTCATCAGTTTGTTTAGAAAACTCTGATAATTCTCTCATTTACCTCCAGATATTTCTGTCATTGTAAAAAAAAATGTATCATATAGAAATTTTGTTTAAAGAATAAAAGTGTTAATAAAATCTAACTTAAAAAATTACATGAAAGTCAAGGAAGTCAAAGGAGATGATCCCCACTCTTACCATATTTGGTACAAGAATTAAAAATAAATAAAGTATTCTAAAAGTTCAATAAGTAGCTTTTTAAAAAGGTGTAAAGGGTTTTGTTTGTTTGTTTTTTTCTAACAAGAATGTGATTATATTTAAACAGAAACTACATTTTGTTTTAATTCTCCTTTAAAAATATTACCTTTTCCTGTCTATCTTTTTTTAAAAAAGAAAAATGGGAGAAAGGAAGACAAAAAAGTGATATGGTTTGGCTGTGTTCCCACTCAAATCTCATTTTGAATTGTAATCCCCACATGTCGAGGGAGGGACTTGTAATACCAACGTGTTGAGGGAAAGAGGTGATTGGATCATGGGAACATTTTCCCACCTGCTGTTCTTGTGACACTAAGTGAGTTCTCATGTGAGCTGATTGTTTTTAGAAGGGACTCTTCTCCTTTTGCTCACACTCTGTCTCTCCTGCCGCCATGTGAAGAAGGTGCCTACATCCCCTTCACCTTCCACCATGACAGTAATTTTCTTCAGGCCTCCCCAGCCATGTGGAATTATGAGTCAGTTCAACCTCTTTTCATTATACATTACCCAGTCTAAGGTATTTATAACAGCTTGAAAACAGACTAATACACTAAAGTGATACCATGGACAATAGGGTACAGCTATAATGATAACCTGAAAATGTGGAAGTGACATTGGAACTGGGTAACAGACAGAGGCTGGAATCGGTGGTGATAGGTTCAGAAGAAGACAGGAAGATGTGGGAAAATTTGTAACTTCCTAGAGGCTTGTCAAATGGTTTTGATCAAAATGTTGCTAGTGATGTAAACAATTAAGTCCAGGCTGAGTTGGTCTCACATGGAGAGGAGAAACTTATTGGGAATTGGAACAAAGATCATTCTTTCTATGCTTTAACAAAGACACTGGCAGAATTATGCTGCTGCCCTAGAGATCTGTGGAATTTTGAACCTGAGAGAGATGATTTAGGGTATCTGGTGGAAGAAATTTCTAAGCAGTAAAGCATTCAAGAGGTGACAGAGCATAAAAGTTTGGAAAATTTTCAGCCTAACCATGTGGTAGAAAAGAAAAATTTATTTTCCGGGGCTAAATTCAAGCCAGCTGCAGAAATTTGTATATGTAACAAGGAGTCTAATGTTAATCACCAAGATAATGGCAAAATATCTCCAGGGCATGTCAGAGACCTTCACAACAGCCCATCCCATCACAGGACTGGAGGTATAGGAGGGAAAAATGGTTTCATGGATCAGGCCCAAGGCCCTGCTACTGCTGTGTGCAGCCTCAGGACTTGGTGCTCTGTGTCCCAGTGACTCTAGCTCCAGTCATGGCTAAAAGAGGCCAAGGACCAGCTCAGGCTGTTGTTTCAGAGGGTTTATGCCCCAAGCCTTTGTGACTTCCACATGATGTTGGGCCTGTGGGTGCACAGAAGTCAAAAATTGTGGTTTGGAAACCTCTGCCTAGATTTCAGAGGATTTGTGGAAATGCCTAGATGTTCAGGCAGAAGTCTGCTGCAGGAGCAGAGCCCTCATGGAGAACCTCTGTTAAGGCAATGTGGGAGGGAAATGCGGGGTTGTAGCCCCCACACAGAGCCCCCACTGAGACAATGCCTAGTGGAGCTGTGGGAAGAGGGCCACCATCCTCCAGACCCCAGAATTTTACATCCACCAACAGTTTGTACTGTGTTCCTGGTAAAGCTGCAGGTACTCAATGCCAGCCCATGAGGGAACTGCCCAAGGCTGTGAGAGCCATCCCTTGAATCAGTGTGCCCCAGGTATGAAACATGCCGTCAAAGAAGATTTGGGGGCTTTAAGATTTAACAACTGCTGCATTGGATTTCAGACTTGCAAGGGGCCTGTAGCACCTTTGCCAATTTATCCCATCTGGAATGGGAGAATTTACCCAATGCCTGTACCCCCACTGTATTTAGGAAGTAACTAACTTGCTTTTGATTTTACAGGTTTGTAGGTGGAAGGGACTTACCTTGTCTCAGATGAGACTTTGCACTGTGGGCTTTTGAGTTAGTGCTGAAATGAGTTAAGACTTTGTGGGACTGTTGAGAAGGTATAATTGGTTTTGAAATGTGAAAACACATGAGATTTTGGAGCAGTTGGTGGTGGAATGATACAGCTTGGCTCTGTGTCCCGCCCAAATTTCATCTCAAATTGCAATACCTACGTGTCAAGGGAGGGACCTGTAAACCCTGTGTGTCAAGGCAGGAAGGTGATTGGATTATGGGGCAGTTTCCCCCATGCTGTTCTCATGACAGTGGGTGAGTTCTCAGGATATCTGATGGTTTCATAAGTGGTTCTTCTTCCCCCTTCACTCACACTCTCTTTCTCTGGCTGCCTTGTAAAGAAGGTGCTTGCTTCCCTTTCATCTTCCACCATGATCATATGTTTCCTCAGGACTCCCCAGTCATGCAGAACTGTGAGTCAATTAAACCTCTTTCCTTTATAAATTACCCAGTCTCAGCTATTTCTTTATAGCAGTGCAAAAATAAACTAATACAAGAAGGGAGAAAAAAGTATTTGTTGTTAAATATTTTTATTTCAACATTACAGAAATAAATACTAATTTGAATATGAATGAGGCCTTCTTAAGTCATATTTTGCAAGTATCTGCATCTTTTGGGCAAAGATTCCTTATTAAAAGAGATAAATCAATTAAAAATAAATGGAACTGACTTTATCAGAAAGCTCTAGATTTCCTTCCATTTTGCTTCACCACCCAGTCCTCTTTGTATTTAATTCCAGTTAACATAAACAAAAGAAAGACACTTAGAAATGCTTAGTATAGGTTGGGTGTGGTGGCTTATACCTGTAATCCCAGCACTTTGGGAAGCAGAGGCAGGCAGATCACTTGAGGTCAGGAGTTCAAGACCAGGCTGGCCAACATGGTGAAACCCCGTCTCTACTAAAAATACAAAAATTAGCTGGACATGGTGGCACATGCCTGCAGTCCCAGCTACTCAGGAAGCTGAGGCAGGAGAAACACTTGAACTTGGGAGGCAGAGGTTGCAGTGAGCTGAGATAGTGCCACTGTACTCCAGCCTGGATGACAGAGCGAGACTCCATCTCAAAATAAATAAATAAATACATAAATAAGAAAGAAATGCTTAGTACACACAGACAGACTGAATGATCAAATAAAATTAGCCACTTGAAACAGGTGCTTCTGGGAGTACCAGTTTGGGGTATAATCTGGTAACAAAACAAATCAAAAATTAATTTCTCTACACTTTTTTAGATCATCATTCACTTTCATAAAATTAGGAACTACATATCCAACCAAATTCTGGAATTTCAGAGCAAGGTGAGAATGGCTGGCATGTTTCTCAAGCCCATCTCCTGTACGTTCCTAAATACTGTCAGCCTTCTAGGTCATGAGACTCAGGTCATTCAAACACTGGCTATGAATTAAGGAAAATTAATTCCTTAACTCATCTATCAGTCCATGTCTGAGGACACTCATCTATCAGTCCATGTCTAATCATGATGGAAATCTTTGAGTCAAAATTCCACTATTAACGTTTCCCTGGCTTTTTCAATTTTGAGACACAATTACTATAATTCCTCTAGTGTTCTATTTAGTGGAGGATCATACTTTGATTTTTAATTTTGGTAGAGATTGCATTTTCATCTGCACCATGAGTGGAGTATAGTGATAGTATTTTGCTCAGCTTTACGAGGCATACAAATCTCTATTTCCTGGTAACATGTCCTACATTCCTAGAAGCATGGATTATGTTATTTTTTTCAATTATTTATAAATTTTGAATCAACAAATAAAAATTATATATATTTAGCATGCACATCATGTTATTGTGAAATCTGTATACATTGTAGAATGGCTAAATTGAGCTAATTAACAGGTGCATTTCTTAGATTCTCTTTTTTAGCATTGGAGCTGTTCTTCCACTATCTTCCTCTCTCTCTATGACATAGCACCCCCTACTGCATGGTCCCTCAACTAGGTACATTTCTTCACATTTTGGTAATAATCTGCTTATGGGTTTCTTGCAAAATTCAAGGAGTGGGGCTGTCACAACAGAAGTTTATAGCTTAGTAAACATTAGGATGGGTCAGGAAGTAATTAGATCTGCTAATAAGCCCGAGGCAAGTACTTATACACAATATATGACCACATTTCAAGAGAAAGTTTATACATAAGGTAGAGCTCAGCATGTAGTCAGTATACTTACATATAATTAAGAGACATCAAAGCAGGTGTTTATGTCTTAAAGAAATACGAATTTATAATGAAGAAGATTCTAATAACTGGGAATGAAGATGGTGGACTCTTAAAGAGAAACTAGAATAAAATGCCATACAGAAATCCAGACTGATACAGCATCAGAGTCCTGTCTTCAGGAGGGCCATGTAACCGGATAGGATTTAAGAAAAAAACTCTGCCTGCAAATATTACTGAAAGGAAAGCAAAACCCCTCATCTCATAAAAGCTGGGAAGCTAGGAAGATTAATTTAACCTCCTCAGTTACCCTCACCTACACATTCTAAGATAGATAATTTAAACTGTTTTAATAGAATAGGAGTGTACTGTAATAGTTTGTTAAAGTATCTGGATCACCTTTATTCAGATAATTTTAAAGTATGTTCTTTCAAATATCCTAATAAAATTTCTACTATGGGAGTCATACATTTATGTTAAGTAAGTTTCCAAGGGGTTTCTATTTAGATAACATTTTGAAATACAATTACACACTGAACTTAATGCAGCTAAATAACTCAACATTTAAACTCTTCAAAGTTATATCCCCCACATCCTCCTACAAAAGGTTTAAAAAGATAGAAAAATAGTCATTGTTAATGGAAAAATTACTACTCAGGATTATCATGTGCATATGTACATGTGTTTCTGTGCAATTCTGTATGTGTTTATGATTCATTTTGTTAAATGTTTTACTAAGAATAGACAATGTTAAGATGTGTCAAATCTCCTTGCTCTTAAAGTCATTTTTTTCTCATCTAAAATAAAAGCTTTTTCTAAAATAAAACCTAATAATGTTTATAAGATAAATATATTAAGGAAATAATGAAAATACACATGTGCAGATATTTTCTATTTCCTAGTCCCTGGAGAGAAAAATTAAAGGAACAATTTGTGTATGTGAAGGTGTGTATTACTTTGTTGTTTGTGCAACTATTTTTTTGCACAGTTTGTATGTATACATATAGCATTCCTCCCCCCAAAAAAATTTCCACAACTTTTAAGGATAGCTTTCCAAATAATACAAAATCAAAAGTTTCTAGGTTTTAGTTTCTTTACCTAAAAACTACAGGAAGCTGAATTCAAATTATCCAGGAATGTAAATTTTTGACTCTTTAGTTACTTTTTAGTTATTTGAATCAAATATGTTAAAATCTGAGTAAATTATTTGCAAATATTTTTAAAATGTTACTCTGAAATATGAAAGTTACCTAGAACTTTACACAAATATGGCTTATTTTCTTAAAAAGTGCTCGAATTGAAATATTCTCAGGCCAAAACCAATGTCAGCCCATTAATTATAGATTATTATTTATACAATTATTAAAAGACAGAATATCGTTCATATAACTTTATACTGTAGCTACAATTTAGTTTTTAAAAAATTTTTAAATTATATTTTATATAAAATGTAATCAGGTTTAATTTTTACTATTTATAGGTACCTTATTTAGGAGGACTAAAATTTTAGATGAGGTGACTTTACGTAATTTTGTTAACACAAAATTTTTATACATTGTGTCAATCCCTTATTGTTCTTAAAGCTTAGTAACAAATACTTGCTATATTCTCCAGCTACACAAAGGGAACAGAGTTTGTAAGAGCTGGGGTGGGAACTCACAGGTAATTTACATTTGCCAATTAACTTTACCCCCAAAAAAGTCAACTTTCCACTATCTTCCTGACAGGATATAGTTTTACAAGGCACCTGGTGAAGTTAGACTCCTACTTTCCCACAGAAACTGAGAGATAGGGGTGCTTTCTTCCTTGATGATTACATTTCAGAGGTGATTCCCAGGTCCTTAAGAAACGCATTCCTGGGTTATTACAGGGGTAAGAGGCTTTTATAATAATTTACATCTCAAAGGGGCATGGGAAGTACTTACAATTATACATTTTCTAATGTAAAATCACCGAGAAAAATAAAGTCAGGTACCTATGGTCAGGAATAAGACTTCTTGAGTCCAGGCCAGGCTCCATGGCTCATGCCTGTAATCCCAGCCCTTTGGGAGGCTGAGACAGACAGATCACCAGGTCAGGAGATCAAGAGCATCATGGCTAACACGTTGAAACCCCTTCTCTACTAAAAATACAAGCCAAATTAGCTGGGTGTGGTGGCACGTGCCTGTAGTCCCAGCTACTTGGGAGGCTGAGGCAGAAGAATTGCTTGAATCCGGGAGGTGGAGGATGCAGTGAGCTGAGATTGCATCACTGCACTCCAGCCTGGGTGACACAGTGAGACTCCTTATAAAAAAAAAAAAAAAATTCTTGAGTTCAATCAAATTGAAGTGGAACTTCAAAGCTTTCTTGGTCATCTCTAAAAATAAAGTTTGTTTTTTTTTCTTTCTTTCTTTTTTTTTTTATTATTATACTTTGAGTTCTAGGGTACATGTGCATAATGTGCAGGTTTGTTACATATGTATACTTGTGCCATGTTGGTGTGCTGCAGCCATCAACTCATCAGCACCCATCAACTCGTCATTTACATCAGGTATAACTCCCAATGCAATCCCTCCCCCCTCCTCCTTCCCCATGATAGGCCCCGGTGTGTGATGTTCCCCTTCCCGAGTCCAAGTGATCTCATTGTTCAGTTCCTTCCCATCATTCTTAGCAAAGTATCACAAGAACAGAAAACCAAACACCGCATGTTCTAAAAATAAAGTTTATGCTTCAGCATGGCTCATTACAATTTGTGTGGAACTTTTGTTTAGAAATTATTTTTAGTCACGGTCCGAAGAAGTTAGTTTAATTGAATTGCTTCAAGATGTAAACAAAATTTTAATTTCTGACATACACTTGCTTCATTTAAAACAAATAACATAGGCCGGGCGGGGTGGCTCAAGCCTGTAATCCCAGCACTTTGGGGAGGCCAAGGCCGGGTGGATCCGCAGTGGAGATGAGACCATCCTGGCTAGCCACTGATTGAAACCCGTCTCTACTAAGAAATACAAAAACTAGCCGGGCCGAGGTGGGCTGAGGCGCCTGTAGTCCCAGCTACTCGGGAGGCTGAGGCGGGAAGATAAAGTGAACCGGGAGGCGAGGCTTGCAGTGAGCTGAGATCCGGCCACTGCACTCTAGCCTGGGCTACAGGCAGAGACTCTGTCTCAAAAAAAAAAACAAAAACAAAAAAAACAAATAACATAAATCAATTATAAACCAGAAACCATTACTAAAAGTTTTATTTTAAAATTATTCTAAACTCCATAAAATATTTTTGTGAAACAACATTGATAAAAAGTATACTTTACTAACACTGGAGGTATAATAATGAGACATATTGAACCAGCCACTTCCTGTTATGGCCTGAACCAGCCTAAATGAGGGAGAAAGTCCATTCAGATGGTTGGGGGCCCTTGGAATTTTATTTTTTTTGGTTTTACGAGATATGAAGCCAGATTTGGCTTCTAGCCAATCAAAAACCAAACTCAAAAGACAAGAGTTAGTGGGAAGAAAAGCAAGTTTATTCCAGAACCAACCAAGAGAAAGATTGTGAGAATGCCATAATAAGTTAGTACAAAGTTAATACAAATGTCGGTACTTTTTATGTTAAGGGGCAGGAGGAAAGGTTGCAATCAAGTGACCCATGTCCTCAAACACCTGAGTGCCAGGAAGTAGGGATCCTAGGACACAGGGAATGTAGCATGTCTTTGGTCAGGCCACAGTGTCCTGTACATCGTTAACAAAACATAGTTAGTCATTTACATATTTCCCCTTCAATCCCAGAGTTAATTCCAAAAGCTAGAAGATTGCTGGTTTTGCATTTTATCTAAGTGCTCTAAAATTATCCTACTCTACAAATGAGTGGATAAAGGCCCTTAAACCAAATGGAGTGAGTTACATTCATTTTTTTCACTGTTTGTTTCACTGTCACATTGGTCAGGTGCGATGGCTCTTACCTGTAATCCCAGCACTTCATGAGGCCAAACTAAGAGGATGGTTTGAAGCCAGAGGATTGAGACCAGCCTGGGAAACAGAGACCGATCCGATCTCTACAAAAACTTTAAAAAATTAGTGGGGTGTGGTGGTGTGTGCTCATAATTCTATCTACTCAGGAGGCTGAGTCAGGAGGATAACTTGAGCCCAGGAGTTCTAGACTTCAGTGAACTATGATCACACCATTGCACTCCAGCCTGAGCAATGGAGATAAAGACCCTGCCTCTAAACAAACAAACAAACAAACAAAAAAGAAATTAGACATGATGTAAATGATCATTAAAGATAAGCGAAAATCCCTGATGAACATCCATGCAAAAATCCTCAATAAAATACTGGCAAAGTGAATCCAGCAGCACATCAAGAGCTTATCCACCATGATCAAGTGGGCTTCATCCCTGGGATGCAAGGCTGGTTCAACATATGCAGATCAATAAATGTAATCCAGCATATAAACAGAACCAAAGACAAAAAACACATGATTGTCTCAATAGATGCAGAAAAGGCCTTTGACAAAATTCAACAGCCCTTCATGCTAAAAACTCACAATAAATTCGGTACTCATGGAACGTATCTCAGAATAATAAGAGCTATTTATGAAAAACCCACAGCCAATATCATACTGAATGGACAAAAACTGGAAGCATTCCCTTTGAAAACTGGCACAAGACAGGGATGACCTCGCTCACCACTCCTATTCAACATAGTGTTGGAAGTTCTGGCTAGGGCAATCAGGCAAAGAAGAAAGAAATCAAGGGGTATTCAGTTAGGAAAAGAAAGAAGTCAAATTTATGCGGTTTGCAGATGGCGTGATTGTATATTTAGAAAACCCATTGTCTCAGCCCAAAATCTCCTTAAGCACGATAAGCAACTTCAGCAAAAGAATCTCAGGATACAAAATCAGTGTGAAAATCACAAGCAAAAATTTTCTCCCATTCTGTAGGTTGCCTGTTATTCACTCTAATGGTAGTTTCTTTTTGCTTTTATTGCAGAAGCTCTTTAGTTTAGTTCGTCCCATTTGTCAATTTTGGCTTTGCTGCCGTTGCTTTTGGTGTTTTAGACATGAAGTGCTTGCCCATGCCTATGTCCTGAATGATGGGTACTACCTAGGTTTCTTCTAGCATTTTTATGGTATTGAGTCTAACATTTAAGTCTCTAATCCATCTTGAATTAATTTTTGTATAAGGAGTAAGGAAAGGATCCAGTTTCAGCTTTCTACTTATGGCTAGCCAATTTTCCCAGCACCATTTATTAAATAGGAATCCTTTCTCCATTTCTTGTTTCTCTCAGGTTTGTCAAGATCAGATGGCTGTAGATGTGTGGTATTATTTCTGAGGGTTCTGTTCTACTGTTCCATTGGTCTATATCTGTTTTGGTACCAGTACCATGCTGTTTTGGTTACTGTAGCCTTGTAGTATAGTTTGAAGTCCAGGTAGTGATGCCTCCAGCTTTGTTCTTTTGACTTAGGATTGTCTTGGAGATGCGGGCTCTTTTTTGGTTCCATATGAACTTTAAAGCAGTTTTTCCAATTCTGTGAAAGTCATTGGTAGCTTGATGGGGATGGCATTGAATCTATATAAATTACCTTGGGCAGTATAATACATTTTCCACGATATTGATTCTTCTATCCATGGTATGGTATGTTCTTCCATTTGTTGTGTCCTCTTTTATTTCACTGAGCAGTGGTTTGTAGTTCTCCTTGAAGCGGTCCTTTACATCCCTTGTAAGTTGGATTCCTAGGTATTTTATTCTCTTTAGAAGCAATTGTGAATGGAGTTTATTCCTGATTGGCTCTCTGTTTGTCTGTTACTGGTGTGTAAGAATGCTTGTGATTTTTGCACTTTAATTTTGTATCCTGAGACTTTGCTGAAGTTGCTTATCAGCTTAAGGAGATTTTGGGCTGAGACAATGGGATTTTCTATAGATACAATCATGTCATCTGCAAAGAGTGACAATTTGACTTCTTCTTTTTCCTAACAGACACTGAAATTTCTTTCTCTTGCCTGATTGCCCTAGGCAGAACTTCCAACACTATGTTGAATAGGAGTGGTGAGAGAGAGCATACCTGTCTACTCATCTGACAAAGGGGTAATATCCAGAACCTACAAAGAACTCAATCAAATTTACAAGAAAAACAAACAACCCCATCAAAAATTAGGCAAAAGGATGTGAACAGACGTTTCTCAAAGAAGACATTCATACAGCCAACAGACACATGAAAATGCTCATCATTACTGGCCATCAGAGAGAAAGCCAAATCAAAACCACAATGAGATACCATCTCACACCAGTTAGAATGGCAATCATTAAAAAGTCAGGAAACAACAGGTGCTGGAAGGGATGTGGAGAAACAGGAACACTTTTGCACTGTTGGTGGGATTATAAACTAGTTCAGCCATTATAGGCAGTATGGTGATTCCTCAAGGGATCTAGAACTAGATGTACCATATGACCCAACCATCCCATTACAGGGGATATACCCAAAAGGATTATAAATCATGCTGCAATAAAGACACATGCACCGATATGTTTGTGCGGCATACTATTCTAATAGCAGAGATTTGGAATCCTTAAAATGTCCATCAGTGGCAGACTGGATTAAGAAAATGTAGCTTTATATACCATGGAATACTATGCAGCCCTAAAAAGGATGAGTTTGTGTCCTTTGTAGGGACATGGTCACAACTGGAAACCATCATTCTTAGCAAACTATCACAGAACAGAAAACTAAACACCGTATGTTCTCACTCATAGGTGGGAACTTGATCAATGAATCCACTTGGACTTGGGAAGGGAACATCACACACCGGGGCCTATCATGGGGGAGGGAGGGATTGCATTGAGAGGTATATACCTGATGTAAATGATGAGTTGATAGGTGCGGCAGGATTGTTCGTTTTAACATGGCACAAGTATATGTAACAAACCTGCATTATGCACATGTACCCTGGGAGCAAAAAGTATAATAATAATAAAAAAGAACTCATCCATACAAGCAAAAACAACCTGTACCCCAAAAACTATTGAAATAAACAAATTTAAAAAAAAAATCACAAGCATTCCTATACACTAGTAACAGACAAACCAGAGGCCAAATCATGAATGAACTCCCCATTCACAATAGCTTCAAAAGAATAAAATGCCTAGGAATCAACTTACAAGGGATGTAAGGACCTCTTCAAAGAACTACAAACCACTGCTCAGTGAAATAAAAGAGGACACAAACAAATGGAAGAACATATCATGCTCATGGATAGGAAGAATCAATATTGTGAAAATGGCCATACTGCCCAAAGGTTATTTATAGATTCAATGCCATCCCATTAAATACCAATGACTTTCTTCACAGGTGGAAAAACTGCTTTAAGTTCATATTCAAAAGACCCCACATTACGAAGACAATCCTAAATAGCCAAAGCACACAAAGCTGAAGGCATCATGCTACTGACTTCAAACTATACTACAAGGCTGCAGTAACCAAAACAGCATGGGTACTGGTACCAAAACAGAGATATAGACCAATGGAACAGACAGAACCCTCAAATAATACCACACATCTACGACATCTGATCTTTGACAAACCTGAGAGAAACAAGAAATGGAGAAAAGGATTCCTATTTAATAAATGGTGCTGGGAAAATTGGCTAGCCATAAGTAGAAAGCTGAAACTGGATCCTTACTCCTTATACAAAAATTAATTCAAGATGGATTAGAGACTTAAATGTTAAACTTAAAACCATAAAAACCTAGAAGAAAACCTAGGTAATACCATTTCAGGACATAGGCATGGGCAAGCACTTCATGTCTAAAACACACCAAAAGCAATGGCAACAAAGCCAAAACTGACATATGGGATCTAACTAAACTAAAAGGGAAAACTTCTGCACAGCAAAGAAACTACATCAGAGTGAACAGGCAACCTACAGAATGGGAGAAAATTTTTGCAATCTACTCATCTGACAAAGGGCTAATATCCAGAACCTACAAGAACTCAATCAAATTTACAAGAAAAAATAGTAGCTATCAAAAAGCAGGCAACGGATATGAACAGACACTTCTCAAAGAAGACATTCATGCAGCCAACAGAAACATGAAAAAATGCTCATCATCACTGGCCTTCAGAGAAATGCAAATCAAAGCCACAATGAGATACCATCTCACACCAGTTAGAATGGCAATCATTAAAATCTGGAAACAACAGATGCTGGAGAGGATGTGGAGAAATGAACACTTTTAAACTGTTGGTGGGATTGTGAAGCTAGTTCAACCATTGTGGAAAACAGTATGGTGATTCCTCAAGGAGCTAGAACTAGAAATACCATTTGACCCAACCATCCATTACTGGGTATATACCCAAAAGGATTATAAGTCATGCTGCTATAAAGACACATGCCTGCATTATGTTTATTGTGGCACTATTCACAATAGCAAAGACTTGGAATCAACCCAAATGTCCATCAGTGACAGGCTGGATTAAGAAAATGTGGCACATATACACCATAGATACTATGCAGCCATGAAAAAGGATGAGTTCGTGTTCTTTGTAGGACGTTACGGCTGGAAACCATCATTCTCAGCATACTATCGCAAGAACAGAAAACCAAACACGGGTGTTCTCCCTCATAGGTGGGAACTGAACAATGAGATCACGTGGACACAGGAAGGGGAACATCACACACCAAGTCTTATTGTGGGGAGGGGGCAGGGGGAGGGATAGCATTAGGAGATATATCTAACGTAAATGCGGTTAATGGGTGCAACACACCAACAAGGCACAAGTATGCATATGTATGGCTCTCTATATGTATAAGAAAGAATAACAAGTATTGGCAAGGGTGAAAAGGAAACCTTTGCATACTGTTAGTCAGGGCAATGAAATTAACGAGTATTATGGAAAATAGTATAGAGATTTCTAAAAAAATTAAAAATAGAATTCTCACACAACACAGCAATCTCTCCTCTAGGTATATACCCAAAGGAAATGAAATTATCACTTTGTAAAGATATTTGTAACCTCATATTCATGGCCATACTATTCACAATGGCCAAGATGTGGAAACAGTCTGTGTTTGTTAATGGATGAATGGATTTAAAAAACTAGGGTATTTGTGTGTGTGTGTGTGTGTGTGTATACCATAGTTTCAAAAATCAATTCATGTAGTATGTGTATATACAGACACACACACACAGATACACATACACAATGGATTATTCTGCTTCTAAAAATAAGGATATCTGTCATTTACCACAACAAGGATGAATCTGGAGGACATTTTGCTAACTAATATAAGCCAGACACAGAAAGAAATATATTGTATGATCACACTTATACATGGAATCTAACAAAGTGGAAATTAAATGAACAGTGATAGAGAATAAAACAGTGGTTACCACTGGTACAGTGGGGAAGAAAGAATCAGGGAGATTTAAGTCAAATGATTCAAAGTAGCAGAAGAAAAGGTCTAAAGATGTAATTTACACCATGAAGACTAAAGTTAACAATAATGCACTGTATTTAGGATTACTGCTTAATGAGTAGATTACAGGTGCCCTTACCCAGTGTAGGGGAGGGGTGGACTGAGTAACTATATGAGATGATGTGTTGACTTGTTTCACTATAGTAATCATTTAAAAAAATATATATATATATAATTTATATATATATACTTTATACACATATATAGTAAAACATGTTATGTACCTTAAATATTCACAATAAAATTTATTTAAAAATAAATATGTATCAAAAGGTAAATTACTAATGAAAGATGATATATTGAAATGCTGATGTGATACAGTCATCAGCATTATTAAAGATGTGTGTGGTTTTAGATATTATGAGTGTGTGCATATGTTTGTGTGTGTGTGGAGAGAGAAAAAGAGATAGAAAAATTGCATAAAATATCTATTATATATATTTGTTATCAGTTGTCAAATTCTGTATGTAGCATGTAAGAAAACTGGGCTATCTCTGGAGATTATCTCTGGAGGTAACAGCTAATATTTTAAAAAGCACAAAGTCTTGTGTAGAAACGCAAAATTATTCTCCTAGTTCTCCTGACAGTGACTGCAGTTCTTTCTTATTCAGAATACAGTGACAACTCCTATGCCCCAAAAGAAATTCAAATATTAAAAATTTTACAGAAATGTATTGTTGTTTGTTTTATCTAGACACAGAGCCACTCCAAACATTGTCAGATATGTTGAATGCTATTAACAGCTCTCTTCTCTAGCTCTCTACCACACAGATTAACTTACTAATAATCACAACTACGTTTTGATTTCTGCATTGTCTTATCTATGTGTCTTTCTTAGCATCATTTCACTGAGTTTTCCTATTTTTGTCTTTTATTTAAATTTCTCCAGTGTTCTTAGTATCATTTCACTGAGTTTTCTTATTTGCTTCTTTCATTTAAATTTCTCCAGGGAAAGTATCTGATGGAGTTGAGAATCACCATCTAGTCTACTGCTTTCATATTATATCCCATCATGATGTAATGATTAGACACAGAATCCCTGACTTCCATTAAAATTTTGAGTTTCCATTAAAACTTTGTCCCTAAGAGTTGTTTACAAACAGTAAGCCCCCCCGGGAAGTATTCAGAGCAGATACTTTGTATTTCTTCTATTTTCTTTCTTTAAAAATATTCTTTAGGTGTCTCCTCTGCTCTTGAATAATTTTTTTTTTCCAGAATCTTAAATTCTAAATTACTTAAATCAAAAAGTGCTTCCTTGAGTTATAAATATTCTTATATGCATCCTGATACATTACTCAAAACAGTAAACGTTTTTTGTTTATCTCCCCTTACCTTGTGCAGGTTAAAGAAGAAGAAATCATTGGAGTCTTTATTCTTTCTTCCTCTCCTCATTTACCACTCATTAGCAGCGGTTTCTGACCCCTCCAGGATCACAGTAAAAGAAAAGAAAGATGAAGGATACAGAAAATTTCCTACTTGATGGTTACTCTCTTTTATTATTATTATTATTATTATTATTATTATACTTTAAGTTCTAGGGTACATGTGCATAACGTGCAGGTTTGTTACATATGTATACTTGTGCCATGTTGCTGTGCTGCACCCATCAACTCGTCAGCACCCATCAACTCGTCATTTACATCAGGTATAACTCCCAATGCAATCCCTCCCCTCTCCCCCCTCCCCATGATAGGCCCTGGTGTGTGATGTTCCCCTTCCCGAGTCCAAGTGATCTCATTGATCAGTTCCCACCTATGAGTGAGAACATGTGGTGTTTGGTTTTCTATTCTTGTGATAGTTTGCTAAGAATGATGGTTTCCAGATGCATCCATGTCCCTACAAAGGACACAAACTCATCCTTTTTTATGGCTGCGTAGTATTCCATGGTGTATATGTGCCACATTTTCTTAATCCAGTCTGTCACTGATGGACATTTGGGTTGATTCCAAGTCTTTGCTATTGTGAATAGTGCCGCAATAAACATACGTGTGCATGTGTCCTTATAGCAGCATGATTTATAATCCTTTGGGTATATACCCAGTAATGGGATGACTGGGTCATGGTTACTCTCTTAAAAGAGCTTAGCAGATTCTGGATTTTGCTAATATTTAAAGCTTACTGTTGCTCTCACGGATCCATTTTGGGCCCATCAGCTAAAACTCCCCTGACAATGTTTATTTTGATGCTCCTTCAGCCAACAATTATTTTTTTTCCAGGGTTTGACTTTGCGGCAGTCCACTCCACACAAATACTATGTACTCCCTGAAGATAATCCTCTAAGCTTGGACAGAACATAACTCCAACCTGGCTCTCGCCAGATGGAGTTTATTTTATAGAAATGAATGTGCCGCTGTTCCAGCACAATTGGTTATAAAGAGTAGTCTGTCTCATTAAATTACTAAGACACATTTGTTTGGTATTAACTTACTGTAAATGTGCATCCATTTCTCTTTCCTGTGCCATTGATTCTTATGTCTATCTTTATATCAATACCACGTTTTCTTAATTACTGTAGTTTTATAGTATTCCAGTTAAATAGATAGTGTTAGTTCTCTAAATTTGTTATTTGTTTTCAACATTGCTTTGACTATACTATGTTCTTAGAATGTCCATATACATTTTGGAGTAATCTTGTCTATTTCGACAGAAGATTGCTGGAATTTTGATTGGCATTGAAAGTAATCTGTAGATTGACTTCATGAGAAAGTTGACTATACTATTTTCTTAGAATTTCCATATACATTTTGGAATACTCTTGTCTATTTCTAAAGAAGTTTGCTGGGATTTTGATTGGCATTGAAAGTAATCTATAGATTGACTCGAGGAGAAAGTATGTGTTAACCACATCAAATCTTCCAATTCAATAACAAGGCATATCTCTTGGTTTATTTTGGTATTTGTTACTTTCTCATAGCAATATTTTGTGGTTTTTCATTTCACAGATCTTGCACAAATGTAAAATGTATTTATAAATATTTCATATTATTTAAATTTTAGACTTTAAAATATATTTCCAATTGCTTATACTACATGCAATTGATTTTTGTACACTGACCTAGCATCTTAGAACTTGCTAAGATTATACTAGATTTGAGCTTAGCAAATCTACTATTTGGTAGGTTCCTTAGGATTTTCGGCATACTCAATGATATCCTCAAATCAAATAAACAAATCAAATATTGTTTTGTTTCAACCTGCACGCCCTCTCTCTTTGTCTGACTCTGTCTCTCATTGCATTGTCTAGGATCATAGTATAACATTAAGTAGAAATGAGAAGAAATTAAGATGTTTACCCTTGCCTTGTTCTTGATTTTCAGAGAAAAGCATTTTATTTTGATCGTTAAATATAATATTAGCCCTAGACTCTTTGCTTGTTTTATTTAAGCTCCTTTTTAGGGGGTTAAGGGAATTCTTTTCTTGTCCTAATTTGAAGAAAACTTTTATCTAGATAACGTTGGATTTTATTAGGTGATTTATTTTCATTTAGAGAAATGATAACTTTTTCTCACTTACTTGGTTAATACGATGGATTGAATTGATTGATTTTCAAAGTTAAATTGCTATTGAATTTATGGGATAAAGTCTACTTGGTCATGGTGTGCTGTCATTTTTATACATTGGTGAATCCTAACTGTATTTTTAAAAATGTTTATACATGCAGTGTGTACATATATAGATACATATAAACATACACACATATGAAAAATTCATGTTAGACTGTAGTTTTCTTGTAATATAGTAATCTGGTTTTGTTATTTTTAGTTAATAAAGACAGTACTATTAAATCCCCAAATGTGATTATTATTTTCTATTTCTTCTTTGAGTTTTGTCAGTTTTTGTCTTACTTATTTTGAAACACTTTTTTTCTAAAAATACTAAATACTTTAAAAAGGCATTATAAATTTATTACATGATATTGCTACATATATCGCAAGCTAGCCTACACACTTTTAAGTTTAATATTTATAATTAATAGGTTTTTAGTTACATAGTCGTGAGAAACTAGAAAAATCACTTCATAATACCCTTCCATCAAACATAAAATATGTTTATTAAAGTTATACTGAAGTAAAAGACATAGTTCGTCACCACAATTCTTTAGAGTATTTTCTATAAAAATAAATAAGCCATTTGGTAGGTGAAAGTCACAGATATCCTGGTATGGAAGTAATAGAAAAACAGCATGGGGTTGAGTTTAGGTGAAATTGAAATTAATTTTCACAGTTTAGTTGCCGGGTGGTCTCAGATGACATGGCTATTTAATCTTATCTTGTAAAGGTGTGAAAGTCATAATATAAAAACTGACACATTCAAATAGAAAAAGAGACAATATTATAATTAGGCTTCATGTTCATAGTAAAGTGTGAAAGCAAAAGATTTTTTTTTTTACAAAACTCTCTGAATTGTAAGAAAAACCTATTTTTTTTTTGGAAGATAAATAAGGATATTATATAGTTTTTATTCTCTGTATTACTTGTGGCAGAAGATTTTCTTGGCTGATGTTTATGTTCAAGAATGATCATTTTACCAGTGCCTGAGATCAATTTTTAGAACCATTCTACTGATGGAAATATGCCTAATTGCATGGTGCAAGATCCAGTTTTTTTTTTTTTTTTTCCTATGGAGAGTTGTTTTTAAATTAGACCACAGTATCTGTTTCCCTTCCTAATTAAGACACAATCCCATTTGCCCTGATTGCCACAAAATCGGCTGTGAAATATATCTGACAAGAACTTTGGGTGTCTTTACAAATAAATTTCAATGTATCATATTTATAATTTATAACATATATAAGGCAATATTTTATATGTTAGACAAAACAAATATGACTGAGTAGATTATACTGCCTTTAGTGAACATTTATACAATTATGGCCTGGAGTAGATTTACATCTATATTGGTATTTTATTTTTGAGCAAAGTAACATTATAAAATTGGAAATGTCTTTTATTCCATATATGACAATTACAATTACAGAGTCATGATGACTAAAAATTACTTTTATAAACCTTCTGGAAAAGAGAAACCCTACTGAAATGACTAGTGCTTTACTACCATTAAAACCATTTTCTCATCTATATATGATTAATCTACACATACAATATATCACAATCTTATTATTTTTCACAGCAAAGACCTATATTATATTATAGATAACAAATTTTAAAATTTCTTAAATTTAGTCTCTGTAAATGGTATTTTAAGAATAAATGATACTTGATTTGGTAATGAGACTCATCTATAGCATGTATAGCAATTTTGTAGGCTAAATCTCCTTTTGTAGGCTAAATCTATAATACTATAGACTCACATATAGTACTTTTGTAGGCTAAAGATAACATTCATGTGAATAAAATAATTATAATTACTTATTACTGAACATGTTAAATTTTAAAAATGCACCAAAAGTGTTTCCAAGGCTATATCTTATACTTTAATTACATTATTTAAAATTATGTAAGAGTAAGTTTTGTATTTCCTCTTTATTTTACATAATCCTCAAAATGACTTCTCTGTTAGCTAAGATATAAGCAGAAGAGCAAACTCAATATGTGTTTACCTATGAGTTATCATACTTACGGAGAGTGGTCGATCAAAGTAAAATTTCTGCATAACATGTCTGCAAAACAAGTACTGACAACACTGATTGTAAGCTACCATGTTTTGGGGGGTTATAGTATTAAATAAAATATATTAACAGAAACTAAATGTTTTTACTCTCACTTAACTTTTCTTAAAATATTAAATTATTAAAGTTCAATTTCAATCACATCTCTTAAACACACAGAATTACATTCTATTACACTGTATATAATATCTTAGGTAAATTAAACAAGATTATAGGCTTCGGGTGTAAAAGGCTAGCTACCGGATCAAGAAATAAATAAGATTTTAACACTGGAGGTTGATTAGTTGCTCATATCAGAATCCAATAATCTTCTGTAGCTCATCTCCTTCGCATGCGGCCCAAGAGGTTGTAGCCCATGAGGGAAAAAGGGGAAATGAAGGATGGCGTGAGGAAGGTATCACAATCCAAATTTGGTTTTACCGTATATCCATTCTTCTCATATTTTATTATGCAGAAATTTGTCAGACATCTCCACCTAACTGCATGAAAAGAAAGAATAGATGCTGGAAAATATAATGTTTCTGTGTGCCTGGGAAAGAAAAATAGATTTAGGAAAAATCTGTTATTTCTTTTTTCCATAAACACCAAAAAAAAAAAAAAAAAAAAAAAAAGGAAAAAAGAAGAAAAAGAGAGCTCAAAACCATATGCATAAAATATGCATTACATTTTTTCTGGGATTTCTAAGGCAGGAGTGCTGTGACAAATACTGGATAAAGTTGCCAAAAACAACAGAGTAATGTAATTGATAAACCACAAATGCACTATTCATTTATACTTTTCTAATTTCAGAAGACCAAAATTAGATTCTCAAAGAGTAGATTGTGAGAGCTTCTTCTGCATTTAAAAATGGTGTTAAATATTCATTATTACTATAAAGTGTCATGCGTTGGTGGAATACTTTTTTCTTTTTTACTAAATTGGTTTGATTTTTCTTCAATGAACAAATTATATTTGTAAATTAAAAATATATTTGTCTCTTACTCTGGAGAAAAATCAGAGAAAAAATGTTTGCATAAGAAGGTAGTGTTCTAACAAATTATCACTAAACAGTATAAGTTACAGACACTATGTTAAGCAGTTTGCCTGTGTATTGTTTAATTTTTATGATATTTTACACTACAATAGATTTTTATTATTAAAGAACCCAAATGGTTAATTTGAACTTAATGGTATCTCATTGTATGAGCTGATTCTGTATCATGGACTACAAAAATAAAATAATACTTATTTGTTATTATAAGCATATATTCTACTCTGTAGTTAATTTGCTATCACTCATCCTGGTGACATTGCTTCCTTGGCTCAGGGTAGCTGGGTCTTGCTTCATTGTTATTGTTTAATTTTCCATTCAACATTCTATAGTAAGACAATATTTTTAACATTATTATTTCATTTACCGTTTCAATTTTATAAAATCTTGAAACAAAAAGGTACTAAAATTTGCTAAGTTCACTCATACTATGTATTGCTATCATTGGAAATATTTACACAAAATGATTTATGAGATACTTATCTGAATAATACATATTTTTATATTTCCTAGCATCAAAGTAGAAGTATCATCTCCCAAAACCAAATGTAAGCTAGAATTGCAAAGAGACAGAGTTGAATATTTTTGAAATGCACTTTCAACCTACTGAAAATAGATAGAAAGTAAAATAGAATACTTATTTGTTAAAGTTTTCTTCCATATTCATTTTTTGGTTACCAAAAACTTCAAATTTTCTGGATATTTTATGGGAAAGATTACCTTGGATTTCAAGTTGTATCAGAATATAAAAACCATACATGTTTTTGAAAAAAAAAATTATCTGACAATTTTCAGTCTACTTCTGTAATTCTTAGGTTTATAGATAAAACAAGAAATTTTTCCAATGATTTATCTGCAAAATATAGCTTAAAAAACAACAACAACAGCAACAAACTATCAGATTCTAAGAAAAATGAAAATGGATACAAAAGTGATTATTTTATAAAGTAAGGAGCTTTCATTGCTATGAATAGCTACTAACTTGTGACCATATTCTGCATTTCCTTTTCTCAGTTATCTTGAAAAATATGTTCATGCTCTGATTTAAAAAAAAAATTAGAAAAACTCAGAAATGTCTGAGAATCACACCTAACTTTATTTCACTGCAAGTACATTTTATGCATTCAGTACTGAATTTTAAAGGTGATAACTGATTTTAAATTCATCACTTCGTTACACATCACTAAAAATAAATTCTATAAATAAGCTTATTAGAAATATTTTTCCTATTTTATTAAAGATTATATTTCTTTATAGAAAGAAATAATCAAAGCAACACTTTGAGGTAAGGCAAGGAAACTTGGATGCATTGAATGCTCTTACTAGTGAACCAAGAGAAAAAAACATCATTTAAAAAAACTTAAATCATACTTATACATTCCATAGTATTAAGAAATAAGGTGGTTTGTAGATGTTTGATGTTGCTGGATAGAGTGGTGAGATGACTAAGATCATTTAAAAGTGTATCATCATGTTAGTACATAGTCAAGTTGTTAAGTACTGAGACAAGTTGTTAAGCTACTCAAATCCTTAGAGACTCCCAAAGGGATATATATGATATATATATATCCGATACACTTCTCACTTCATAATCATGTTAGTTCAACATGATAATAGCAAAGTATTTAGGGATTATAGGTTATGCATAAATAAAATGAAAGACATCAATTTTATAAAAGATGCAAGGGAGGAACTGGAAATATTTCTATAAGTAACTGTGCTACCAGTGAAATATTATAGTGCTATTTGAACCTAGATTTATTAGTTGTAATCCATCTTTTATGCTCTAGGGCAAGCATTAAATGTTTATTTTTAAAATAAGTATAATGATATGCTAAGAAAGGAGGATAAATAGAATCCTGTAGAAAGAAAGAAAGTGGAAGAAGAAAAATAGAAAAGAGTGAATGATCAGAAATAGTTAAAATAAGGTATGACAAACCAACTATGCCTGTTAGTAATCTTATAAACTGTGAATGGTTTAAGTATTCTGAATAAAAGACAAAGACTATAATAATGAATTTTTTAAAATAACAAAATGGTGTGTATATATACACAGTGAGATACTATTTATTCTCAACAAAGAAGGAAATTCTGTGATTTGTGACGATGTGGATGAACCTAGCGGACATCATGCTAAGTGAAATAAGTCAAGCACAAAAACACGAATACTTCATGATCTCACTTACTCATGGAATCTAAAAAAGTTGAACTCACAGAAGTAGAGAGTAGAATGATAGTTACCAAAATATGTTAATTAGCTTGATTTAATCATTATGTGATGTATACATATATCAAAATAGCACATTATACTGCATAATATATGTAGTAAAAATAAAAAATCAAGACCCAACTAGTCCTTCTCTTTTTATTTTCTTTCAATAGGGTCTCATTTTGGGTCTCACAATGTCACCCAGGCTGGAGTGCAGTGGCACAATCACTGCTCACGGCACTCTGGATCTCTCAGGCCTAAGAGATCTTCCTCAGCTAAAACCATAGGTACAAAAGGTTCACCACATAAGCTAATTTTTGCACGTTTTTTAGAGATGAGGTTTCACCCCGTTGCCCAGCCCGGTCTCAAACTCCTGGACTACAGCAATCCACCTGACTCAGCCTCCCAAAGTGCTAGGATTACAGGTGTGAGCTACCTTGCCTGGCTGAAGAAACATGCTTTAAATATAAGGACACACAGATTGAAAGTAAAGAGTGATACAGTATGCTAAGACTGGCCAGTAGAAAACTGGATTAGTTAAATTCATTTCAGACAAAAGCTAGCCTACAGCAAAAGAAATGATCAGAGATGGAAAGGAGCATTACATATTGATAAAAGAGTCAAATCTAGAGGAAGATATAATGATCCTTAATGTATATGTACCTAAGAAGAGAGCCTCAAAATATGTGAGGTAAACATCGTGTAAGTTTAAGGAGAAATCTGCTATGATAGTGGGAAATTTCAACATGAACCTATCAGTAATTCAGCAGTCAGTAGATCAGGAGGGATGTAAATGAAATGGACAACACTATCATCAATTGGGTCTAATTACCATTTCTTGACCACTTCATCCAACAACAGCAAGTTACACTTTCATCTCAAGATCACATGAACCTTTCACAAAGATAGTTTAAATTTGGGGCCATAAAACACACCTAACAAAAGTTTAAAAATTAAAATCATACAAAGTTTAACCTGGGATCATAATAAAAGTAAACTAGATTGGAAAAAAGACCAAAATTATGTATAAGATAAAATTGCATTTTTTTTTTTTTTAAATTTTGCAGAGACAGAGGAGTCTTGCTTTGCCACCCAGGCTGGAGTGCAGAGGCACAATTACAGCTCAGTATAACCTGGAGCTCCTTGGCTGAGGCAATCTTCCTGCTTCAGGTTCTCCAGTAGCCAGGACTAGAGGCATATGTCACTATGCACAGCTAATTTTTTAAAATTATTTTTTGGAAATATGATGTCTCACTATGTTGCCCAGGCTGGTCTTGAATTCCTGGCCCCAAGCAATCCTCTTTCCTTGACCTCCTACCGATTTGCGATTACATGCACCATCCACTGTGCCCAGCCTAAAAATTGCACTTCTAAATAATGTATGGTTAAAATAGTTTGAACTAAATGAAAATAAAATCAAAATGTCAACATTTGTGGGATGCAGTGAAAACAGTACTTAGAGGGAATTTTACAGCATTGAATGTGTTTATTTGAAAAGAAGAAAAACGTGTTTTTATCTTACAAAACTAGAAAGAAATAAAATTAAATCCAAAGTAAGCAGAAGAAAATAATTTATAAATTAGACTAGAAATCAATTACATTAAAAACAGATAACCAATATAAACAGATTAAACCTGTATCTTTGAAAAAATAATAAAGTTGATAATCCTTTAGTCAGGCTACCCCTCCAAAAAAAGAGAGAATATATAAATTTTTATCAGAAATGAAATTGGGGCCATCACCACTATGATTTCATCGACATTTCAAGAATAATAAAGGAATATTAAGAAACGTTCTATGACCACAGTTAGATGAAATGGACAATTCCTCGAAAGATACTATCTAGCCAAAACTCACATGAAAACAAATAGATAATAGGGGAAGTTGAGCCAATGTTTAATAACCAAATCAGAAAAAGCCAGGTCTTGATGGCTTCGCTGGTACATTTTAGGCAAGAATAATACTGATTCTCCACAATCTGTTGCAGAAAATAGAAGCAAATGAAATACCTCCTAACTCATACTATGAAGCCAATGTTACCTTAATATCAAAACCAGACAAGAACCTTGTAAGAAATGTGTATTACAGACCAATATTTCTCATACACATAGATGTACATATTCTTAACAAAATGTAAGCATTATGAATTCAGCAATGTGTAAAAGCATTATGCACTATGAACAATTGAGATTTGTGTCAGTATGTAAGACTTGTTCAGTTTTTCAAAAATCCATTTATGTAATTCATGATATCAACAGGCTAAAGGAAAAAAAACCATGCAATCCCATGCTATTGTATTAATAGATGTAGAAAAAGGATCTGACAACATCGAATAGCCGTTTATGATAAACTCTTAACGAACAAGGAGCAGAGCGGAGATTATTTGGCGTGAAATGCTTTCACACAGATCAGAATAAAGCATGAATGTCCTCTCTCATTACTACTATTCAACATTCTACTGGAAGTCCTAGACAATGCAGAAGATCATGAAAAGAAAATACAAAATATATCAATTAAAAGGAGGGATAAACATCTTTGTTCACATATAATTATTTATGTAAGAATTGCCAAAGAATTTAAAAAAAAAAAAAAAAAAAACCTACTGAAACTAATAAGTAATTTTGGCAAAGTTTCAAGGTGCAAGGTTAATACACACAAGTCAATTGCCTTCCTGTTTATCAGTAAGAAAAAAATGAACTTTGAAATTAAAAACATATCATTAAAATTAGTACCCAAAATACAAATGCTGAGGTATTAATCTGACAAAATATGTATACAATCTATACAAGGAAAACTACATAACTCTGATGAAAGAAATAAAAGAAGATTTCAATAAATGAAGATGTTTCAAACTCATGAACAGAAAGACTCAATGTTGTTAATATGTCAGGTTTTCCCAACTTAGTCTAAATATACAATGCAATATCAAGAAAGATCTTAACAAATTATTTTATGGATATTGACAATGTGATTCTAAAGTTTATATTAAAGGGAAATGATTCAGAAGAGCCAACACAACAGCAAAGGACAGAGAACTGATGCTAAGCAACTTTAAGACTCATATGAGAGTATGATAATAAAGATATACTGTTATTGGTGAACTAATCAATCAATCAGTGGAACAGAATAAAATGCCCAAAAATCAACCCTCACATACACAGTCAAATGATTTTTTATTAATAAAGTGAGACAAACCAATGGAAAAAAGATGCTGAAAGGAAAAATAATGCTGGAACAACTAGACATGCACATGATTTTTTTTTTAAAGGAAACTAGAAACAGACCTTACACATATCAAATTATCACAAAATGAACCATATGCCTAAATTTAAAATGCAAAATTATAAAATTTCTACATGATAGCATAGAGAAAATCTAGGTAATCTTGAGTTCAGAGATGACGTTTTATGTATATAACACCAAAACACTATACATGAAAAAAATCAGGTAATTTGGACGTTATCAGAATAAAATCTTCCACTCTCCTAATGACAGTGTTTAGGGAATGCAAAGTCAAGCAACAGGCTGGGAGAAAATAATTGCAAAACACATATCTAATAAATAGATTTTATCCAAATATACAAATAACTCTTAAAACTCAACAGTAAGAAAAACATTTTAATTTAAAAAATGGGCAAAATTCAGGGCCAGACATTTTACCAAAGAAGATCTATAAATGGTAAATCAGTATATGATAAGGGAAATGAATTGCAAATTAAAACCACAAAAAGATATCACTACACGGCTATTAGAATGGCTAAAATCCAAAATGCTGACACCACCAATTGCTGTCCAGGTTGTGGAGCAACAGGAACTCTCATTCATTGCTTGTGCAAATACAAAATGGTACAGCTACTTTTAAAGACAGTCTAGCAGTTTCTTATGAAGCTAAAGAGTCTTACCATATGTTCCAGTAATCACACTCTGGTATTTTCTCAAACGAGTTGAAAACTTGTGTCCACACAAAAAAACTGCACCCAAATGTTTAAAGCAGCTTTATTCCTAATTGCTAAAACTTAGAAGCAACCAAAATGTCCTTCAAAAGGTGAATGAATAAACAAATTGTGGTGCATCCATAGGATAGAATATTATTTAGCAAAAGAAAGAAATCTATCCATGAAATAAATTAAGGAAACTTTAAATGAATATTGCTATGTGAAAAAGCCCTATTTGAAAAGGTTACATAGTATGTAATTCCAACTATATGACATTCTGGAAAGGGCAAAACTAAAGAGACAGTAAAAACATTAGTAGTTGCCCGTATCTTGAGCAGAGAAAGGAAAGAACAGGCAGAACACAGAGGATTTTGGGGGCAGTGAAATCATTTGTATGACAGTGTAATGACAGATAAAGGTCATTATGTATTGGGGAAAACCCACAGAACTCTACAAATGAAGGTGCAAAGCACAAAATAAACTCTACATTTTCCTTATTAATAATGTGTCAATATTGCTTGATCAATTACAATGAATGTTCCACAGTAATGGAAGATGTTAATAATCAGGAAAATCAGAGGGGGCATTTGGGAACGCTTTACTTTTTGTTAATTTTTTTCTGTAAACTTAAAACTGCTCTAAAATTGAATTATATTAATTTAAAAAACAAGATGAGTTTTTTTTTGTTGTTTTCCAATAATTATTTTATAAATAATAAAATAGCCTAATAATATAGATAAATATTAATCCAAAATAAAAATGCAAGGGGTTTATAAGCAGAAAAGTTATGTAAGAAATTATAAAGAAAAATAGCATAAACTTCGACATAAAAATTAACTCTATAAAAAAGAAAATAGTAAATATTCAACTAAAATTAGAAAAAGACAAATGAGAATAAGTATTTGTGAGATATTAGAAAATAAGGGTCAATATCTTAAAGTCCATTCTGTAACAGAAATTAGTACTTATGACTGGGGTACTGCCTCAAAAACTAAAATCAAATATTTGTAGCATTGTTTTAGGGTTCAGCAGTAGGTAGTGAGAAAAATATATATATTATCAGGGTATGAGACAGTATCCAAATTTTGTAGTGCAAAATATTTAGTGCAACGCACCAGCAAATAATTGGAAAACACATGATACACCTAATTTACCCAGGATTGGTGGATAATGGGAGGTTAAAAACAGCTTATTGGTAGCACATGATTTTTGCTCTTTGCTGTGTTTGACAAGGCATTATAAGAAGCTTATAGCTAAGCAAAGCATTAGCCATTTTGCAAGCAAGAATAAAAGGGAATAGAAAAGAGTAAATAAATTTAGGCATCAGGATGGAAAAAAAAACTGATGGTTTGTCAATATTAAATGATAAGAAAGAATGTATTTTAGAAAAGAAGACCTTGAAATATAACTAATCCTGCTACAAGAACTAGAACAACGCCATCATGAGACCCAGTGTTCATAACTAGAAATGAATTAAGGTGGTGCCTGAGAATTCCTCTTTATTATACCCTTGTTTGGCTCTGTTCTTACATAAAGATCATATTAAGAGAGCATTGTTCAAAAATGAGTACACATTGTAGGAAATTACTCAAAAACCCAGTACTAGCAATATATAAACGCTGGTTTAGAAGAAGTGAAAATGTACTGCTGATATGCGAATATGCTATATTTCATTTATCCTAATACATGTGGTAAAAAGCTGTACAGATCTATACAGCTAATCTACTTAATATAATTTTTCAGTTTTGAGAAACACAAATTGTTTTGCTGTTCAGTTCAATTTCTAATCTATGTTTAAGTTCATTACATAAAATTCATGAATTTATACCAGAATTCTAAGCAAACAGAGTTTGTGGCATTGGAAAAATAGGAATCTGTTATTGTCTAAGTGAATTATGACTACAGAGAAGATAAAATATTTAAAAAACATATTTTCTAAAATATATATATATTTTAGATATACATATATATATATATATATATATATTTCCCCCCCCCCCTTATTTTCTGAACCTTTTTTTGGCTGAACCTTTCCATAGTACAGAAATATCATGCAAAAAAGTTCGTTCTCAGTCAAGGTTTAAAATAATTTTCTTAAACAGAAAATCCCCCTAATATTCATCTAAATTTCTTTCCATATAGAAGATTTTTGTATATACAGGGTATAATTACAATATATCATTCAAAGCTACACTGTAAATGAATGAGATATGTAGTAAAAGAAAATGTGCTTTGGATCCTTTACATATTATCATTGAAGCAAAGTAATAAGATCATATTTTCTGTTAGGAGTATTATCCAGATGGTGCCTTCTCTCCTATATTATTATTATTATTATTATTATTATTATTAGTCTGTTCCAATATTAGGTTACTTTAATAATATAGTGGAGGAGATTTAGCCATATCAGTGTAAAATAACATTATACAGTACAGACAAAAATAAAAACTTTGAATTTAAGAATTTTATACTAAAATTAAAATGATTTAACACAAAATTCTTCAAAAATCCTACAAATCATTTCCATTTTTTGATTTAGAGGTCATTTTTATTTGAAATAGCAATGCGTTCACTCTATTGCTGAAATGATAGTTTATTCTAGGCAAAAATAAATTAATTTAAGAGGTTTTTAACTTTTTCCTCTCCAGGATCTTTATACTTTACTTCTTATTTCTTTTTTTAACTGATACCCTTGCTTGTTGATATCACAGCCTCACAACCTTATTCACCTCAGCAGGGAGCATCACATAAAAGAGATGCTTGAAAGGGTAATGGCATTCACTGCATTGCTAATCTATTCTTTCAACCACTGATTAGCATTGAAATTGATTTTGAACTCCTTGTGACTAAAATGACATTAATTTAGCATTTGCTGTTAGAAACATAGCACTTATTTCATGTTACCAGGTGATGACACATGATTAATTTGATAACTTGATGGTTCCAACTCTTTACAAGCATCAAAAATGTTAGCCGAAAAGAACTCTGAAAGAGAAAGTAATTGTAAATGTCTTTGAATACTAAAGACTGAAAAGTCCTCCTTCTGTGGAAAGTATTTGGACTAGGTAGTTTCTGTGTACACTGTGTATGCATTCAACACTGGAATTCACATCAGTATCTTCTTTGTGATAACTCAGAGGTTCTCAATTCTAGCTGAGTGTTAGAATCACCTAAATAACTTTAAAAATATTGGCACCTTGATCCCAACCCCAGAGGTCCTGATTTATTTGGTGAGGTATAGTGTCAAGTCACATCAACACATGCCTTGATACCAAAACTCACCAAATAAATATATATAGTGGTATATCATATATAATATACAGTGTACAACATGATGTTTTGAAATATACCTACACTGTGAAATGACTCAATCAAGCTAATTAACATACACATCACCTCATGTACTTATTCTTTGTCGTTAGAAAACAAAAATCTCTCTTAGCAATTTTCAGATTAAAATACATTATTACTAACTATAGTCACCATGTTGTACCACAGACGTGTAGAATTTATTTCTCCCATCTAACTGAAATTTTGTATATTTTAACCAACATCTTCCCAACTTCTCATCCTCTAAGCCCCTGGAAACCATTCTACTCTCTTCTTCTATGAGTTCAACATTTTCTACCTGGAAGTTACTGATGAGAAGCAGTGATTAAACATTTTGTTTAAATTTCAACTATTATTGTAGATACAATGGGTACATATGTAGGTTTGTTACATAAAAAACACTTTGTGATACTGGTGTTTGGGGGTACACAGCCATAAAAAATGAAATAGTGTCTTTTGCATCAACATGGTTGGAACTAGAGGCCATAATCCTTAATGAGAACCAATTTTAACTCAGTCTTTAAGTGCCCACAGTAATGTATGCCTCTTGTCATGGAATTACCCATGTATGTTCCAAAACTGTCTGTAAATAGTAAGTATAAATATTAAATATTTTTTTCTGACTCTCATATAGGAATTCGTGCAAGTGAAAAGGACAGTAATATTTCCCTCATAATATATGTAAAACAAATCGTGCTTCATTTTAATGTCAAACATTTTCAACACTTTCCAGGAAAATAATTTTTAATCACACAGGTAAAATATTGGTATAATTTATTTTTAAATCTCCAAAATATTATTAGAGGATAGAACCATATTAAAAATAAAATTTAAAATATAAACTCTCTTAGTTGATGTGTTAGAATGAAATATTCATTCCCACTATTTCATCCGATTGCTCTTTACAATTATTCATTTTTTGTTAGAAATAATAAAATATTCAACAGAAAAAAAAAATCAATCCAAAAACAAGCAAACAAACAAACGCTTTCTTTCTAAAAAATATTGGCCTAAACAGAGGATCAGGATTCTAGGCATGACTCTGCAGCTCACTTGCTGTAAGATTTAGGTAAACTTTTAATCCTGCTTCTCTTCACTTTCATAAAACATTAGGCTTGCAATAAGTTAATTCTAATATTCTTTTGAGGCATTTACTCCCCTCAAATTAATTCCTCATACTACAGGAAAATTAAACTATTCACTTTGGATCTATTTCCAAACCACATTTAGTTTGATTGGCACTACAAAGGCACTGCAAAAATACTTGTGAAATAAATGAATGACTGTTTGCCTCATTTTACTGAATATTTTACTTTAAATCCTACATATTTTTCAAAAAATAAGGTTTTATCTTTAGCTTCTGCAAAATTGCTTTGCAGGATCCTTAATCAAACCTTATCTCATAAATATTATTTCATTAATACCACTCTCAAACTACTTTTTATTTATATTACTAATTAATAACAACAATGTTGATTTTTCCTTACACAGGACCTGATACTTTTAACATGCATTCACATGTATATATCTTGCCATGATTCTTACATGGTGTGGTGTTCAAGGGCAGTATCGTGATCTCATGTAACAGATGAGGAAACGACATTTTTCTTTGGAAACTGAAAAGTGATAGAACATCTCATTTAAAGCTGTATTTCTCTTAATTATATTGCCAGCATTTGAATGCAGATATTGTGCACAAATTCTAAAATGGATCCCAATGATAGGCCTTTGTGTAACCCGCTTCACTTCTGTGTACACCAGATCTACCGATTTGTTTCTAATAAACAGAATACCACAAATATGATGAAATGTCACTTCGGAAATTGGGTGATAAACAACTGTGACCTATCTCACTTTCTTTCTATTTTTTTTCTTTCTCTCACTTCTCTCAGGACTTGATCTGATAAAGCAAGCCACCATGTGGTGAGCTACGTTATGAAGAGGATCACTTGGCAAGAAGTGAAAGGCAATCATTGGCCAAAAGCCAGCACGGAATTGAAGGCCTCTTTGCTAAAGCACCTGAGCTGAATCCTGCCAACAAACAGGTGAATGCGTTTGGAAGCAGATCCTTCCTCAGCCAAGACTCTAGATGATGCAGCCCCAGCTGACAGCTTGATTGAAGCCTGTGAGAACATGAAGAAGACTAAGCCATGCCCAGATGTGTGAAAAAAGGAACTGAAATAACACATATTACTGTTTTATGGCACTGAGTTTTGGAATAATTTTTGACACTTTCAACACTGTTTCTAAGTAGTAGAAACTAGTAATAATTAAGAGAGTTAAGTGATTGTACAAAGAATCCCTAACAAAGTCCAAATACACCACTTATCTATTTGTTAGACAAGTTCTAAGTCCTTAGTTTTCTCACATGCAAAACTCACTGACATATCTGCTTTTGTAATATCAAAGAGATATTTTGATGACTAAGTAAAAGAATAATGCATGTGAATTGCTATACTAAAATAGTTGTAAGCTGGACCAGGTAAAACAAATAATAAATACGAATGAATACATAACATCTGTGCATTATTTTAAAACAAATTGAATTCATAACTCCCAAATGGAAATAAAAATACATCTACATCTATCTCACTTCAAGAACACCACTCTGTATTCAATCCTACAAGGCTTCTTTCTATACTACAAACAGCTGTCCTCATTACTACCTCAGGGTTTTGCTCTTTTTCTTCCTTCTGCTAAAATGCTCTTCGATCTGACTGGATGCAGCTCTTTGCCTGAACATTTACCCTTTGTCCATCTGGAGCTAGCTCCTCTTTAAAGAGGACTTTCCTGACTATTCTTAATACAGCATGAGCTTATCTTCACTCCCATCACTCTCTGTCCCTTTATCCTACCTTACGTTATTTTATTACATAGCACTTAATTCTATTCTTTACTATGTTACTTGTTGTTTACTTTATTCTTTTTCCACCACAAAGGAAAAGTTAACCTTAAGGGAATAATGACTTTGTCTACTATGCTTAATGAGCATTGGACCAAAAAATACAGAGACCACCATATGCATAATGATGCTGAAAGAATACATAGTAATGAAATGAACAACCACATGTATCCGAAGATAAACGGTTGGTAAAGTATGTGCTATCTGTAACTATCAAGTTTCTCTGAACTTTGAAAGTCAAAAGCTTAGAGTAGAATTTGTGTAGCAATTAGTAGCTAAAAATGCGGAACAAAAAATCAAAATAATCTTTTCAATTTTATGTTTGAGTAATCTGATAAATTTTAAATAAAGAAAATCAGAAGTTAAGAAAATATTATCAATCAACAGATAAAATGTCAGGAAGAATATAGATCCACTGTAGTTAACATAAGACAGAATTTAAAGGAGCATAATACATAGGTGAGCAAGAGGGTACAGAAGGCAACAGGACCCAACAGCTGTCTAAAGAAACAAAAGGGACTTCATCAAGCAACTGTCAAAAGACAAAAGCAAAAGTGAAGGACAAATTGCAAGAGAAGAAAAGCCATTGTTATCAGGTTAAATGTATTTACCTTTGGCAGCTGCTGAAATAAATAAATTCCTATCTCACAGTAACTCACTACATCTGGTATGTTTTGACACCCCGAATACCATGTTAATTGATTTTGATGCTATTTTATTTAAACCAATCAATATTTTCCATCTAATGCCTGTCTGATCAAAGGCACTTTTGGCCCTTCCTTATCTCCAGTTATTGACAATGTCTGGCATATTGTATATGTTTAATAAATGTGGGTTTCCTGATGGATAAACACAACCTATTTTTCACTTCTAATGCTAAAGAAATTTCATTTGTCTTCAACAAATCTATGTATTGTTAAAAATGTAAAATAGATGAATACCGTTAATAGAATAAAAATGTACAACAGATTTACCTCTTTTTATAAATAGAAGAATTCAAGACATTTTTTTCCTAATAACTGTCAGAACAGTTTGATATTATTTGATTAAATGGCACATTTTATGTTTTTTAATCTTCTACTGTAATCTGGAAAATGAAGATCAATAGGTGTTGATCTTGAAAATAAAATTAAGAAGACTGAAATGTTACCTTACCATAAAATGATTATTCTGACAATGCTTTTGCCACATTCGAGGTGAAAATCATGACAAGGGTCTATGGTACTGCCATTTTAAAATAAGTAAACCAGTAAAAAAAAAAAAAAAATGAATGAATCTCACAGAACAACTTGAGGATAACAAAAATTAAAATATGACGATTAAAGTCTCAGGAAGATAAACAAGTAAGATATGTTTCACTGAAGTCGAAGAAAAAAAAATTCAAGAAAAATCTCTAAGGTATGGCATGACTTTTAAAAGCTGCTATAAAAGAAAGAAAATAAACAAAACAAGTGCATGTGCCATTAAATATTTGGTTCTTCTTCAAAAAGTCGGTGTGTGTGTGCGTGTGTGTGTGTAAATAAACATATACCAGAAAATAGCCTTCCACTTGCCCACAGTGCGGTGCAGTACACAGTACACCACCGCAGGAGTTTGTCATGGTACTTCTATGATTTGAAACTTTATCATAAAAACACATGACTGATGTCGAACTTACAGTTAAATATGCCATTCTATAAATAGCAATAAACATTGCTTCCTGGTGAAGAGTTTATACACTAAGGCCAAATGACATGTTTGGGATACTGAGAGCCTTGTTTAGTATATGGAACATAAAGTATATAAACACGTTAGTTGAATGAAAGAAAAAATAATTTCTCCAATAGCAGATGCACTGATATGTATCTTGATCATGTCACAGAGCTTGGCCCTAAAGAGCTGTGATCTTAACCTTCTTATCTATAATGACTCAATATATGTTCCTGCATTACTATCTTTTTAAAACATCAAAAACATCATGCGAAAAATTTGAAACTAAGAGAAAAAGATGGTAGAGAGGAAATTATAGTCTATAAAACACATATTTTCTTGATATGGGGTGAGATTAATGAAACTGTAGAAATATTTCCAAAATACTTGGGGTGAAATGGGGATGAGCTTAATGGAATATTTCAAAAATAGTAGAAGAAATAAATATTAAAAGATGAATACATGAAAGTTGTGTGAATGCTGAACTTAAAGACTATTAATCAATAAAACTATAAATACAAATAAAACAATATTAGATTATGAAAGCAAGAAGTATCTATGAAAACAAGGATAACTGGTGAACACTGAGACTAGAGAACCTGGGAGGTCGCTAAGCTTTGATTTCTAAGCAAACACTCCCTTAAGAGCTTAACTTTGTTCAAGTGCTATCATTTCATTAAAATCTTGAATAATCTTTCCATTTGATTTGAGATTCTGGAAAATAAAATTTTAACGTTATTTTTTTCCTGTGATATTTTTGCCAAGTATTTTTTAACATAAAACTGAACTTACATATTTCCTATTTTTGTTGGACTTCTAGTCCTGATAGAGAAGTTTCCTTGCTCCCTAGAGAGAAATTCACCCACATCTTCTTTTAATAGCTTTTTATGTTTGTTTGTTTTGCTTGGTATATTTACATAATTAATCCAAAAAAGATAAATTTGGAAGTTAACTCATTGCATATGGCAGGATAAATCTTCTGTTTTAGTATTTCTTCTTCACTGTTTAGTTTTCTGTTTGTATCAATGAATGTTATTTTAGTGTGTTGATTGTGAAATCAGTCACTTTCTTGTTTGGATTGTGAAAGTGATTTTTGGGAAGATTCCCAGATGTATATTCAGGTTATATGTAAATAAAGTTTATGTTATGTTTATCTTTCCAATTTCAATGATTTTGTCTCACCTAATTGATGTGGCTAATATTTCCAAATTGTTGTGGTTAAAATGACAAAGGGTCTGATATTTTACCTACTTGCCAACTAATAAATTAGAATGCCACAGTTCCAACTTTGCTAATAGACAGCATGAGACTTCTGGGTCAAATACAAAGGATTTTATTATTTACACCAAAGCAAACAGAAGGGGCTTCCTATTTCTATTGGTTCTTGTTCTCCAAGTTCCACACGGGTGATTTGGAGCAACCTACAATATTCCACATGGGTGATTTGGAGCAGACACAATGGTTTGTGTCACAAATGATGAACTCCCAACTTAGGACGGCTCTAATCTTACAGGGAGAAAACAGACAAACCTGTCCAACCTTTATTCAAGGATAAAATAGATATATATATTATCTTTATTATCCTGGTCAGAGAACATGTCTACCCTCTGCTCTGTAGGGTGATATTATCCCTGCTTCCAAAGTGTTTATCATAAAAACACACTTGGGAATATATTCTGGAAAAAAATTGATACAGACCTTTAGAATACCATGAAGAATTTTCTCCCAATATAATGTTAAGTAGTAATGAAGATAAGTTAAATCCCTTTTTGTTTGTTGGTTTCTGATCAGGTGGAAAAGCTCTTAGCATTTATGCATTAAGTTAGTGTCTGGCTTTAGTGCTGAGATATAATAATTCTAACATGCTAAGAATATATTAATTGATACTAAATTATTGACTGTCTTTTTAACAGAATTGGGGTAATATTTTGTCAAACGTCTTTTAAGAATCTACAGAAATAATCATATGCTAATTTTATCTGCCTATATTAATGTATAATAATGGATAAATTAGTGGCTAAATGAAGATAATAATAGACTTATTAATTTATCTCTATTACGATAAATCAGAGAAATAATTCTAAGATAATCCCTAAAGACCTGTATCCATATTTAATATCCTCAACTTGAGTGTAGGAATGACCTGTGACTTCGTTTTAGAATATAGCAAAGGGAAGGTATTATTATTCCCATGATTACATTAAGTATCATAATATGACAAGAATAAAGAGATATCGAAGATGCATTTAAGGTTTCTAGTCAGTTTACTTTTAAGTTAATCAAAAAAGCAATTGTACTGGATGAGTTTGATGTAATCAGGTTAGCCATTTAGAAGAGGGTCTAGGGATCAGACAGTAGAAATCTGAGACTAGAAGCAGCAGAAATGTTCTTCTGGACATGAATAAGCAAACAGCCGGGTTTGAAGTCTCAGTGGACAGAGGCAACTTCGTGGAACTGGGAACCTCGAGTCTACAACTAAAAGAAGTGAATAATGCCAACAACCCTGTGATCTTGGGAGGGCATCCAAGACCTCAGATGAGACACCTTGATTGCTGCGTTGGAAGACCCTGCCCGAAGAATCGGTTAAGGTATGCTTGAACTTCTGAGCTGTAAAACTGTGAGATAAAGAAATAAATTGTTTCAAGATGCTAAGCTTGAGATAATTTGTTATGCAGCAATATAAATCAATACATTTTGTAGTAAATGCACTAGATTTATCAATGCACATAATTCATTTCAATGAATTCTGAGATAAACCTTATTTTAAAGTATTTTTAAAGGTGTTATTGCCTTTGGTTTGGTAATATTTTATTTAAGGCTTTTATATTCATAAGGGAATTTGGGATGTAGTGCTTTTTAGTCATGTAGCATTCTTGTATTTTAGACAACTACAGTTCACAGTAAATTTGATAAGCATTTTATGTTAAAAAGGGCGCGGTGGCTCAAGCCTGTAATCCCAGCACTTTGGGAGGCTGAGACGGGCGGATCACAAGGTCAGGAGATCGAGACCATCCTGGCTAACACGGTGAAACCCCGTCTCTACTAAAAAATACAAAAAAAAAAAAATAGGCCGGGGCGGGGGGGGGGGCCCGGGGGCCCCAGCAACCCGGGGGCCGGAGGCAGGAGAATGGCGTAAACCCGGGAGGCGGAGCTTGCAGAGCGCCGAGAACCAAACACAAAAAACAAAAAAAAAAAAAAAAAAAAAAAAAAAAAAAAAAAAAAAAAAAAAAAAATATTCGTTCTACCCTGACACTTGAATGTTCATTTAGTCATTGACATTTAGGGTTCAAAATTAATAAGAAGGTAGGTGGAGGTATTTTTTCTGTTTTCTTTATGAATGTATTTGAAGCAACTGGGACCATGATTTAAAAATTATGGTTGGTCCATTACATTTCTTGATGAATGAAAAAGTAATTATTTTGTCATTGCTTTTTATAAGTCAGTATTGTGCATGAGTTGGCTATAGCTAACTTTATTCCCATACTTTCATAGATTCTCCACTTACCATGTATGCATGTATATACATATTTGCTCATTCATTTGTTCATTTTTATTATTATTTGTTGCTGTTGGCATTGAAATGTTTAGAATTGTATGCCTGGGTCTTTATATTCATCCTGTTCATTACTTGGATGGTACAATCTAGATATCTTATTTACTTATACCTGTTTTCACCTCTGGAAAAAGAGTTTTTATTGTATCTTGGGTAACATTTTTTCTTTTGTTCTTGTTGCAGCTAATCTTTATATCTTCTATTTTAACCTTCCTTTCTTATTTTTCTCTTTCACTGTCTTGCATTTACTACTTTTTAGGAAAAAAAGAGACAACAAAATTTAGGTTTCTAGCTCATTATTTCTAACGTATTAATTCTGCTATTCAGCTTTTCTATTTAGTTTTGTTACTATAATTGTTAGACATATTTCAAGGAATTCTAATTGCCTCATTTTATCTTTGGTTTTAATCATTTTAGTTTTTAAGATGAGTTGTCTACCATATACACAAATGCCATCTGTAAATATTAATTCAACAATACATTTCAGTACATTGCATTTTAGACTTTTCTATACCTTGAAGCTACTGCATTTCACTAGAAAAAAGACCGAATCATTGCATTATGAAGTTTAGTTCTGTGTGGGAAGTTTTTTTAAAATGAAAGAAATCGTGTGTGTGTGTGTGTGTGTGTGTGTGTGTGTGTGTGTGTGTGTGAGAGAGAGATATGTTTGAAAGGGGATGTTAAATTACTAAATGGTAATGAAAAAAATAGAGCAGGTTAAGGAGATAGGGACTACAGTGGGCAGTAGGGGGTGCAACTTTATATAGAATGGTCAGAAAAGTCTTTGATTAGGTGACCCTTAAACAGAGATGAGAGGAAGTGAAAGGGTGAAAGAGCAAGTCACGCAGAAACTAAAGAAGAAATTTTGGGGGAGGAAAAATGACTCTTATGAAAAGGCTCTTTCAGTGTATACAAGCATTAATGTTTACAAAAACGTACTCCTATATCTTCTACAGAAAATGTTATAGATTTTTTTTTGTGTGTGTGTGTGTGTATCAGTTAGCTATTTCTGAGTAACAATTTACCCTAATATAAAATGGTTTAAAATATCAGGTGTTTATTATTCTCACGAGTCTGTGTTAGCCAGGTTGGTCTACTGAAGTGGATGAAGCTCAGCTTATCTCTCCTAGACTTATGTGTTTGAAATGAACAGGTGGGTTAGCTGGAGGCCTGTTACCCTAAGAGAGCTGCAATTGGGATGCTCCACCATGTAATTTATTGTCCTCCTGCAGTTTATCCTGTCTGGTTCTCAGGGCAGTGGAAGGTTCTGAAAAGAGAGAGTGAAAATGTGCAAATAATTTTCAAGATTTTGCTTGTATTAAAATTGCTACAGTCTCATTGTGCAAAGCAGGTTATACAGTTTAACAAAAAGTCAGAGTGAAATCTGACTACAAAGTTATAAAAGAAAGGACATATACAGTGGGAACACTTAAATGGGGTCATTAGTGCAATCAATCAATATTGATTTAACATAAATCAATAATTACTCTGAGAATTTGAATTATGTTCAATTACCATTTATTTGATGGTTGTAGGCTTTGTATCTCAAAGCATCTGTTCACTCATATGTAGCTGCTATTTCTGTATATCATAGTCAAACTCAGCTAATTGTAGAGAAAGCATGCTGCCTTGTAATATAAATCAACATCTTCTTAAATGTTTAAATTTTTTATTTTTGTGGGTACATAGTAGTTGTATATGTTCATGAAGTACATGAGATATTTTGATGCAGACATGCAATACATAATAATTACATCATAGAAAATGAGATGCCTGTCTCCTCAAGCATTTATTCTTTCTGTTACAAACAATCCAATTATACTCTTTTATTTTAAATGGTACAATTAAATTATTATTGACTATAGTCACCGTGTAGTGCTGTCAAATACTAAATCTTATTTACTCTTTCTATTTTTTGTACCCAGTAACTATCCTCAGCTACTCCCACTCCCCACACTCTCCCATCCCAGCCTCTGCTAACCATCCTTCTACTGTCTATCTCCATGAGTTCAATTGTTTTGATTTTTAGATCCCACAAATAAGTGAGAACATGTGATGTTTGTTGCTTTCTTTTTGGCTTATTTTACTTAACATAATAACCTCCAGTTCCATCCATGTTGTTGCAAATGAAAGGATCTCATTCTTTTTATGGCTTTATATGTACCACATTTTCTTTATCCATTCATCTGTTGATGGACATTTAGGCTGGTTACTTACAAGTCTTCACTATTGCGAAGAGTGCTGCAATAAACACAGGAGTGCAGATATTTCTTTGATATACTGATTTCCTTTCTTTTGGGTATATACCCAGCAGTGGGATTGCTGGATCATATGGTACCTCTATTTTTAGTTTTATGAGAACCTCCAGATTGCTCTTCATAGTGGTCGTATCAATGCACATTCACATCAGCAATATAGGACGTTTCTCTTTTCTCCATATCCTCTCCAGCATTTGTTATTGCTTGTTGTTTGCATATAAACTATTTTGACTGGAGTGAGATGGTATCTCGTGGTAGTTTTGATTTGCATTTCTATGATGGCCAGTGATATAGAGCACCTTTCATATACCTGTTTGTCACTTGTATGTCTTTTTTTGAGAAATCTCTACTCAGATCTTTTGCCCATTTTTAATCAGATTATGATATTTCTTTCCTGTAGAGTTGTTAGAGCTCTTTATATATTCTGGTTATTGATTCTTTGTCAGATGAGTAGTTTGCAAATATTTTCTCTCATTTTGTGAGCTGTCTCTTCACTTTATTTACTGTTTCCTTTACTGTGCAGAAGCTTTTGACTTGATCTGATTCCATTTGTCCATTTTTGCTTCAGTTGCCTTGTGCTTGTGGCATATTACTCAAGAAATCTCTGACCAGTCCAATGTTCTGGAGCGTTTCCCCCAATGTTTTCCTGTAGTAGTTTCATAATTTGAGGTCTTAGATTTAAGCCTTTAATTGATTCTGACTTGATTTTTTATATGGCTAGAGATAAGAGTTTAGTTTCATTCTTCTGCATATGACTATTCAGTTTTCCCAGTACCATTTGTTGATGACACTGTATTTTCCCCAATGTATGTTCTTGGCACCTTGTTGAAAATGAGTTCACTATAGGTGTGTGAATTTGTTTCTGGGTTCTCTATTCTGTTTCCTTGGTCTACGAGTCTGTTTTTATGCCAGTACTATGCTGTTTTTGGTTATTATACCTTTGTAGCATAATTTGAAGTAAGGTAATGTGATTCTTCCAGTTTTGTACATTTTGCTTAGAAGAGCTTTGGCTATTCTGGGTCTTTTCTGGTTCCATATAAATTTTAGGAATTTTTTTTCTATGTATGTTAAGAATGTCATTGGTATTTTGATAGGAATTACATTAAATCTGTAGATTGCCTTGGCTAGTATGGACATTTTAACAATATTGATTCTTCCAACACATGAACATGAAATATTTTTCATTTTTTTGTTTCTTCTTCAATTTATTTCTTCAGTGTTTTATAGTTTTCATTGTAGAGATCCTTCACTTCTTTGGTTAAGTTGATTCCTAGGTACTTAGTTTTTTGTGACTATTGAAAATGAGATTACTTTTTTTATCTTCAACTTTTATTTTTAAGTTCAGTGGTCCATACATGTGCACAATGTGCAGGTTTGTTATATAGGTAAAATGTGCCATGGTGGTTTGCTGTACAGATCATCCCACTACCTATGTATTAAGCCTTGTATTCATTAGCTATTCTTCCTGATGCCCTCCTTCCTCACATCACCTCTGCCAGCAGGATCCAGTGTGTGTTGTTCTCCCCTATAATGTTATTCCTTCTTAAATTTCATTTTCAGATTGTTCACTGTTGGTATATAGAAACGTAACTGATTTTTGTATGTTGATTTTGTATCCTGCCACTGAATTTGTTATCACTTTGAATAGTTTTCTTTGGTGGAGTCTTTAGGTTTTTCCCAAAAGAATATCGCATCATCTGCGAACGTGTAATTTGACTCTTCCCTTTTCAATTTGGATGACTTTTAAAAATTTATTTTGTATGATTGCCCTAGCTAGGACTTCCAGTAGTTGAAAGTGGGCGTTCTTATTGCATTCCAGATCTAGACGAAAGGCTTTCAGAATTTTCCTATTTAGTATGATACTAGCTGTGGGCCTTTTATTATGGTGAGGTATGTTCCTTTGATACCAAGATTTTTTGAAGGCTTTTTTCACAAAGAGATGTTGAATTTTACCAAATGCTTTTTTAGCACCAATTGAAATGGTCATATGGTTTTTGTTCTTTACTCTGGTGGTATGAGGTATCACATTGATTGATTTGTGTATGTCCAACCATCTTTGTGTCCCTAGGATAAACCCCAGGGTTATTTATTTGAACCCCATTTGGCCAAGATGAATAATCTCTTTAATGTATTGTTGAATTTCATTTGCTAGTATTTTGTTGAGAATTTGTATATCAATATTCATCAGAGATATTGGTCTGTAGTTTTCTTTGGTTGACGTGCCTTTGGTTTTAGTATCAGGCTAATACTAACCTCATAGAATGAGACTGAAAGTATTGTGAACTTCTATTTTTGGAATAGTTTGAGTAGGATTGATACTAATTCTTCTTTAAATGTTTGATAGAATTCAGCGGTGAAGCCACTGGGTCCCAAGATATTGTTTACTGGGAGAGCTTTCATTACAGCTTCAATCTCATTACTCTTTACTGGTCTGTTCATGTTTTGGATTTCTTATTGGTTCATCTTGGTAGGTTATATGTTTATAGGAATTTATTGATTTCATCTGGATTTACCAATTTATAGGCATATAATTGTTCAGAGTAGTCACTGATGATCATTTTAATATCTGAAGTATCAGTTTTAAGATCTCCTTTTTCATCTCTGATTTTAATTACTTGAGTCTTCTCTTTTTTTCATTGTTAGTCTGGATAGAGTTTTGTCAGTTCTGTTTGTCTTTTCAAAAAAGCATCTTATAATTCTCTTTATATGGTGTTCTTCATTTCAGTTTCATTTATTTTGCTCCGATCTTCATTGTTTATTTTCTTCTGCTAATATTGGGTTGAGTTTGCTCTTGCTTTTTCAGTTTTTAAGACGCATCATTAGATTATTTATTTGAACATTTTCTTCTTTTGATGTAGGCACTAATAGCTATAAAATTCCAGTTAGTACTGCTTTCACTATATCCCATATGTTTTGTTATGTTGTGTGTTCATTAATACTTATCTCAAGTCATTTTTCAACTTTCTTCTTAATTTTTTCATTGTCCCACTAGTCATTCAGGAGCATATTTGTTAATTTCTATGTGCTCATATAGTTTCCAAAATTCCTTTTGTTATTTGATTTTGAGTTTTCTTTCATTGTGGTCAGATAATATGTTTGATATTATTTTAGTATTTTAATGTTTTAGGACTTATTTTGTATACTAACATATGGTATATCCTTAAGAATGATTTATGGTCTGAGGAGAAAAACATGTATTGTGCAGCCATTAGATGAAATGTTATATAAATATCTATTAGTTCCATTAGTTCTATAATGCAGATTAAGTTCATTTTTCTTTATTGATTTTCTACCTAGGAGATCTGTCCAATGATGACAATGAGGTGTTGAAGTCTTCAGCTATTATTGTATTGAGGTATTGAGGTGAGTCTCTCTCTTTATTTCTAATAATATTTGCTTTCTATGCTCCAGTGTTGAATATATATATACACACATATAAAAATATATATATATTTACAATCATTATATCCTCTCACTGAATTGACTGCTTTATCATTATATAATGACCATTTTTGTTTCTCACATTTTTTGTCTTGAAACATCTTTTGTCTGACATAAGTATAACTACTTCTGCTCTTTTTTTTGTTTCCATTTGAATGGTATATCTTTTTCCAATCCTTTAATTTAAGCATTCATGAATCTTACAGATGAAGGGTTTCTTGTAAGTAATGGATCATTGGGTCTTGTTTTTTCATCCATTCAGCCATTCTCTATCTTTTTATTGGCTAGGTTAGTCCACTTACATTCAATGGTATTATTAATAAGCAGGACTTCTTCCTGCCATTTTGTTATTTGCTTTCTGGTTGTTTTGAGGTCTTCTTTTCCTTGTTTCCTTCTTTCATTTTTTCCTGTCTTCATTTTAGTGGAGGTGATTTTCCCTGGTGGTATGATTTATTGTCATTAATAATTTCTTGCTTTTTATTTTTTGTATATCTATTGTATTTTTTCAATTTCAGAATAATGTCTTGTAACCCATTATTTTATACTGATGACAACTTGACACTGATGGTATAAACAAAAAACTAATAAACAGGCAAAAAGAAAACTAATAAAATCTCTACACTTTAACTTTCTGTCCCTGCTTTTAAATTTATTGTTGTTTCTCTTTGTGTCTTATTGTACTGTCTATGCCTTGAAAAGTTGTTGTAATTATTATTTTTTATTAGTTAATCATTTAGTCTTTCTACTTAAGATATGAGTACCTTACACAACACAATTACAGTGTTATAATAACCTGGTTTTCTTTGTGCTTACTATTAGCAGTGAGTTTTGTATCTTCAGATGATTTCCTCTTGCCTATTAATATTGTTTTCTTTCAGATTGAAGAATCCTTTTAGTATGTCTTGTAGGACAGGTCTGATGACAATGAAGTCTCTCAACCTTTGTTTGTCTGGGAAGGTCTTTATTTTTATTCCATCTGTGAAGGTTATTTTTGCTGGATATACTATTCTAGGGTAAGAACCTTTTTTTTTTTTCCTTCAGCACTTTAAATATATTATGCTACTCCTGGCCTGTAAGGTTTCCACTTGAAAGTCTGCTGCTAGATGTATAGGAGTTCCATTGTGTGTTATTGTTTCACTGCTCTTGCTGCTTTTAGAATCCTTTGTCCTTGACCATTGGGAGTTTTATTACTAAATGCCTTGAGATAGTCTTCTTTTGGTTAAATCTGCTTAGTGTTTTATAACCTCCTTGTGCTTGAATGTTGATATCTTTATCTAGGTTTGGGAAATTATCTGATATTATTCATTGAATACATTTTATACCCGTCTCTTTCTCTACTTCCTCTTTAAGACCAATAACTCTTGTATTTGTTGTCTTAAGGCTATTTTCTAGATCTTGTATGTGTGCTTTTTTTTTTTTGTCTCCTCTCACAGTGTATTTTCAAATAGCCTGTCTTCAGGTTCACTAATTTTTACTTCTGCTTGATGAATTATGCTATTAAGAGACTCTGATGCATTCCTCAGTATGTCAGTTGCATTTTTCATGTCTAGACTTTGTGTTTCATCTTTTTTATTTATTTCAATGTCTTTGTTAAATTTATCTGATAAAATTCTGAATTACCATTCTGTATTATCTTGAATCTCTTTGAGTTTCCTCAAAATGACCATTTTAAATTCTCTCTCTGAAAGGATACGTATCTCTGTTTCTCCAGAATTACTCTTTGGAGTCTTATTTAGTTCACTTGGTGAGGTCATATTTTCCTGGATGGTGCTGATACTTGCAGATGTGTGCCTGTGTCTGGACATTGAAGAGTTGGGTATTTATTACAGTCCTCTTATTCTAGGCTTGTTTGTGCCTGTACTTATTGGGAAGGCTTTACAAGTGTTGGAAGGAACTTGGGCCCCAAGCCCAATAATGTTGTGGTTTTTGCAGACTTGTAGAGGTACCACTTTGGTGGTCTTGGATAAAATCTGGAAAAAATCTCTGGATTATGAGGTTATATCCTTGTTATTTTCCCTTACTTTCTTCCAAACAAGAGGAGTCTCTCTGCCTGTGCTGAGTCACCTAGAACTGGGGGTGTGGTGATACAAGCACCCCTGTGGCCACTGCCACGGGACTCTGCTGAGACAGATATGAAGCCAGTACTGCACTGAGTCTCACATGAGGCTCTCAGTAATCATTACCGGCTACCACCTATATTCACCCAAGGTTGTAGGGTTCTAAGACCAGCAGTTGGTGAAGCCAGTAAGGTTTGTGTCCTTCCCTTTAGGGTGCTGAGTTACCATAGGCTCCAGGAAGATCCAGAGATACTGTCTAGGAGCCAGGGATTGGAGTCAAACACGATACATATTTACCTGATGTTCTATTCTATTACAGCTAAGTTGGCACTCAAATCACAATACGAAGTCCTCCCCACTTCTCCCTCCCCTTTCTACAGGCAAATGAGCCTCTCCTTGTGCTTACATCACTGCCAGTCCATGGGAGTTGGTTCTAGGCCACCGCCAATGTGCACTTAAAGCCCAAGGGCTCTTGAGTCAGGTTGTGGTAAATGATGGCAGGCCTGAGACTCACCCTTCATGGCAGTAGGCTCCTTTCTAGCCCAGGGTAAGTCTAGAAATGCTGTCCAAGAACCTAGGCCTCTTTGATCTCCTCTCCTTAAGCAAAATGAAGGAGTCACTTTCATTTCTGTGAGCTGATCTGCCTGAGGAGGGGTGACACAAATTCTCCCTTAGCCATTCTGGAGGTGTCTCTCTAGGTCACAAGATGAAGTCCACTGGCTCTAAGCCCAGCCGAACACTAGGACTTGCCTAAGACTTGCGGTCCTTGTGTCCTAGAATATCTTTCAAGTGTACCTAAGACCACAGAGAACTTTGGCTCAGGGTAGCAAGGTCTGCTTAGACAATAAAATTCTAACCTCTGGGACAGGCAGTTCCCTTTTCTAGGGCTGGTCCAAATGCTCCCTCCATGTGTGGGCACTGACTGGGCCCAGCATGGCTTTTCTCTCCTCTCTGCTGTGACAGAACAGCACTGAGTTCAATGTAAAGTCCCCCAATTGCTGTGTTCTCCCTCCCTCAAGTGCACGGACTCTCTTTGTTGCATGGCTGAAGATTGAGGAGGGGTGGGATTGGCAATTCAAGACTAACTCTTCTACTCTCTTCAATGCCTTTTCAGTGATATGAAGTTAAAAACAGGTACAGTGATTGCTCACCTGATTTTTGGTTCTTGTGGTGGTGCTTTTCTGTGTGCAGATAGATGTTAAAATTTGACATTCTCATGGCAGGAGAGACAAATGGTGTAGGCTTCTATTCTGCCATCTTGCTCTGCCTCCCTCGAGTTAATTTTTAAAATTAATTTTCTTTTCTAAGACTTTCAGTTTCAGCAAAGATAGATTAGTTTATTTTGGACTGACTTTTTTGCTGCAAAAAACTGTAAATGTGAGACTATATATATGAAATTCTGGAGAATAACCAATAGAGGAAGGACATGAGCATAGACAATCATTGAGAATTATTAAGCATATAAGATAAGCTATATATGCATCTTATGTTTTCTCAGAGGATTTTTTCTTAATTTTTGTAGAAATAGAGTACAAGGTGAAAGCAGTAGTATTACTGGCTTGAGGAAACAGATGTTGGAGCTTGACGTAGTTTAAACAGCTTTGTAGAATGCAGGATCGTTTCTAAAAAGTAAGAGTCACAGCACAGAAGCTATAGCTATACCATGTAAGTGTAAGCAAAACTAAAATAAACTAGACCCAGCCAACCCTTGAGAACGAAAATGTTTCCCATAAATTTAAGCAAAAACTGATTATTCTGTAGCCATGGTTATAAGTAGCCATTAAAATCTGAGTTTCATTGACCAGTGGCAACTCAGTGAACACATTTTTACAAGTCAATAAATCAATGCAAATCTCTCATTTATGATAGTCATCTAATCATAAACAGATTATTCCAAAAAGTATGCATCTATATGCTTGATAACTGATAAACAGCCTATTTTCAAATAACAAACTATGTGGTTGATGTCAGCTCATTCATGCTTCTGAAAGTCTACCAATCCATGAATTCTGCCCTCACCAAAGTCCCTCTGGAAGATGAGTTCTCAGCTCTATTTGGAAATTATATGTCCAATAGAAACAATTCTCCCTTAATATAGTAAGAAATAGTTTCAATTTTTAAAAATTATAGACCTCAGTTTTGGTTTCACCATCCAATGATAATCTAAAACCAGCCCAATATAGTATCAAAGAGATCCACTGGTACTCTATTTACCTGGCAAGAGAAAAATAAATCCTATGTAAAACTTCATATCACCTAGCCCTTCTAAAATGTTTTCATCCACAATAATACGGGTTCTATTGAAAATTCAGAAACTTGAAATAAAATACGACCAGATGATCAAAAAGGAATGAAAACAGACCTATAGATGATTCCTATAAGAGTTGCCAAAGTTACTTTAAAGTACTGAGAATATGTTCAAGAAAATATGAATTATGATAAATTAAGAAAGGACACTACACAGCAACAAAAAAGATTGAGCTACTGCTAGGTATGACAAAATGAATAAATATCACAAATATCTGAAAGAAAACTGAAGCTGAGTACATGCAGTATGATTTTATTTATATACGATTCAAAACAGGCAGAATTAATCTATGGTAGAAAAAATGTGGACTTAAAAAGGAAAACATTGAGTCACATCACTGCTGCTAAATTCACCCTCACATCTTCAATTTGGATAGAACACACATCTATTCCTTCTTGTACAAAACAAGGAGGCAAAAACAATTAAAAAAAAAAAAAAAGAAAAAGAAAAATATAGGTACAAACAAGAAACTATCCTTTTCCCTTCACTTTAATTTTGTTAATGCTTGACCTCTCCCAATACCTAGAATCCAACCAACTAAGTAAGGATTTAAAGATACAACCGAAGTATAATATTTTAGCTAGGAAAAAAAAAATCTACTTTTGAATTTCATTTTGCATGTTTCAGAATATCATACAATAATGTTTGAGTAGTGTTAGGTTTTATTCCTTGAAATGAATTTTCTGCAAATAATGTTTAAGAAATCTGATAACAGACTGTGACCTAATTCTGAATACCTGAGAAAGAGGTGATATCTCAGGTGGCCATCTCAAAGGCACAGAAAATGAATCAGCTGTTTCTCATTATCACCCACCTTTGAGGTACAGCAGCAACATTTCTTCACTTTTACAAAGGTCTAAGGTGGTAATTATGTCTGCATTCTACTTTTATGACAGACATTGCAGCCTACAAAAAGCATTAATTCAACCTTGTTGATTACATTACTTCTAGTTACAAAGTGGCGAATTGTTTATTTTCTGAAATGACTTATTACACTTCTGGCTTTAGTAGATTAACAAAAATATAAGCTCATTTGAATTTGCATGCATAAACTGGAACTGTTGATAGATGAGACTGTAGCATTAAAATGTTTTATGTTAATTTTTTCTATGATAACAGTTTTATAAAACCACATACTTTAAATGAATGCCAACCCAAACTGGCATTAGAATCATTGGCATTCCAATGCAATCACTCTGAATATAATATTTAAATGAAAATATCTGAGGTTTTACATTTTACATAAAGTAATTTCAGTAAAAATGCAGTGAAACAACAGGTGAAGTATTATAAAATTTTCTGTATAGTGTACTAAAAATTAAGAAAATAAATATTTCTTTTATCTCATCACTTTTATATATAAAAAGAGTACAAAATCAAACATTTTTAAAAATTGAAAAATAATTCTAAATTTTTCCCTCTACATATAATATTTTACTCAAATATTTTGAACCAATAGAATGACATTTGGGGTATTTTGATTGTGCTCCTGTGACTGTGTGTGGATGCGCATTATACTTTAATTTTAATTTTTATAGTTACAAAATAGTTGTATATATTTATATGTTATATGATCAAACAATGTACTTATTGGATGATTAATAAAAAGGTTGTCATTATTAATTTATGTGAATTAAAAAAATGGAGCATCAAAACAACTAATGTTTTTCTAAAGGATCAGTTCCAGTGAGAAGATAACCTCTTGCTTTATGAATCTGTTAAAGGAAATGTATATTAATTGGTGATGGTACCCTTCCTTTATTTACAAAGATTTTTCTGGTGTGTGTGTGTGTGTGTGTGTGTGTGTGTGTGTTTAAATTTCCACTTAATAGTTTTTTTGTGCTTAATATAATTTTTTTAAATTTTTTTATTTTTTATTATTTTTTTAAGACAGAGTCTCACTCTGTCACTCAGGCTTGAGTGCAGTGGCATAATCTGGGCTCACTGCAATCTCTGCCACCTGGGTTCAAGCGATTCTCCTGCCTCAGCCTCCCAAGTAGCTGAGATTACAGGCACCTGCCACAGCGCTCGGCTAATTTTTGTATTTGTAGTAGAGATGGGGTTTCACCATATTGGTCAGGCTGGTCTTGAACTCCTGACCTCATGATCCACCCGCCTCGGCCTCCCAAAGTGCTGGGATTACAGGCACGAGCCACTGCACCTGGACGTGCTCAATAGAATTTAAACGTTATGTTTGGTTTCGTAGATATACTGTAACCCCAAGCTTGAAAAAGAAATGTTTTCAAGAGAAAAGTCTCTCTATCCATAGATCAAATTTATAGGTAAAACTTCAAGTAAGCTCACAGTTTACTGAATATTCAATACTCAAATGTATTATAAGTCATTTTCAAACAAAGATATTGAAGTGTAAGAGGTAATAGCCTAAGACTGATCATCTGCCAAATGACCTGCTCTCTCTCTATATATACATATATATGTATATGTTATATTATATATGCATTTAATATATATGTGTGTATATATATGAAAAGTATTTTCTCTTTCTCAAAATGTTACAGAAACTGGCTTAGGTTAGGTTTAGAAAACTCTACCTCATCAGTTGCAATGTTTGGATACTAAGATTCTATCTTCAGCTCTGTCATTAAAGGAAAGATTGATGCTTCACCAAACACAAAGGCTGATGTGGTAAAGTCTGTCATTGAATTGCTCAGCCATGTAGTTGCAACCATAAGGATTAAACTCCAGCCCTATAATAATACCATAAAAATGCTGGTTCTTCCACTAACCATCAATGCTGAACCATCAGGATGGAGCTGTAGCCAAGATTTTGAAAAGTCACATTACTGTCATATCCTGGCTCCTGATCACATTAATCAGGCAGCTCAAAGCTCCTCAGTTCACAAGTTAGATCTTGTACTTCAAAACTTCGGAGTACAATGATCAACCTTGATTGTTACTGTCCCCTCTCCATGATATATCACATATATGGACACTAAAATGCATTAGAAATTCCTTATGTAAGTAGGTTTGCAAAAATAATATCGTGACCTCCTAAACCTGAAGGGATACATTCAAGGAAAAATAATGAGGTTAAGCAATAACATGTCAAATGGTAACTATATTTAAAACTGGTTTATCAATTTTAATTAATTTGAATATAATTTTAACGATAAACCTGTGCTACTTAAATGTCCTATTGTTCTGTCAATCGATCTTAAAAAGAGATATGTATGTATATGTAATATAGGTTTCTGTTTATATTTACATATACTATATACTATTTTACAATGATTCTTCTTTCTCTTTATAAACAAAGTAAACAGTTTCTGCTGGGCTCAGTCAGATATTTCCCGATCACCTAACTAAGAGAAGAAAAATAAAATAGATTTTTCCAGCCCAGGGTTGTTTCATGATTCCAGACAACACTTTATATTGATCCTTCTCTATTTATTTCTAATTTTGTTGCCACTGATTGAGTTGAGCTCTAAATCTTGTGATGGCTTACATGCTGTTAGGATGCTGCATTGCTACCAGAAGCACCAGGCAGCAGTGTTCTCATTTTAAACTCTAATTTGGTCTTATTTGCAGCAAATTAAGTCGTCTGATGTAGCACCTTAGCACCCAAAATGCATTATTTTGCGTCTTTCATAACTCACCCTCACAGAAAATATGTTGTATGTGGTCATTAGGAGTTTGTATATTAGATATCCAGAATAAGAACTGTGAATCGAATAAATAAAGTAGAAATTGCCCCACAACCCACCAATATATGTAGCAAAGCTTGAGTCTCTAAATCGTTATATTTCCAATTTCTTTGTTTAAAACTTGCCAGAGAAGCAAAATGTTACATGAAAAGGGTTTGAAAGTATACCCTATTACAGAGCCTGAATCCTGACATTTGAATAAGGTTTTGTTTTGAAGAGCTGTCTCAATGAAGGATTATATATGTAGTACATTTACTCATGGACATACGATGAGAACTACTGATTACTCACATCAACAATTTTTTGAAATATGAAAATTAAGGCAGTGTAATTTATGAAAAGAATAAATGAATGAGAAGGATGACAAGTCTGGAAAAATGGCCCAAATTTGGGCGACTGCCATTTCTATTTAGGTAAGGCTCCATCCTGAAACACAGTATAGGTATTTAGTAAGGAGAAGAACACACAATAAGAAGAGAAAAATTAATGTAAACTGTTAGAATTATAGAAAATATAGCTAAATGTGTATTTTGAAATACAGGTATTCATTTTACATTTTGTCATTTTTATTTACATTTTACACATTGTGGAAAAAAAGGTTGCACTGATTGCTTTTTAACATCACTTCTTTCTTTCATTTTGGATGGATTTATTTGTCTTTTTTATGGTCTTTTCACACTTTATTTTTTTCACTGAGGCCATGGGTCATATCTCATTCATTTTATCCTTAAAACTGGACAAATCATTATTGGACCAAATTTACCACACTTGACAATAAAATGGTTTACTAGTCTTTATTTTTAAGAAAACACCATAAGTTTGTTAAAATTTCTATAGTTACACTTACTACACTTCTCAAGCTATCATTGATTAGCAAATTCTGCCACAAAAGATAATGTATTACATAAAGCTTTAAGCTACCTAGAGTTTTGTGTGGCCTTCATTATAGCTTTAGGCACCACATCATATTATAGTTGTGAGGAATTAAGTTTAGAGAGGTCCAAACTGAAACGAATTGACCTTTGTCTTTCTATCACCCTTATTTTTATCTCTAAACATTGGATCTACTTCCATCACCATGGAAGTATTTGCAGTCCCCTTCTGGCTGACGTGGGTTCATCAAAACCTCTGGTGAATTTGCTCACCAATTAGCATCCCCTGGGAAGAGAGGTAGACAAAACATAGACTTTCAAGCATGTTATGTGATTACATTGGGCCATGTTCTAAATACAATTAAAAAATCTACTATAGTAATTGTCAACATGAGTAACGTGGCTGAAAGTTTTACAAAATTTCTAAGTGATACAAGACATTGTAAATTGAGTAGAAGTTTTCCAGTTGTTCTTCATCCACTGCGCAATAAATTAAAAAACTGGTTTTACAAGATATGATATGAAGTAGCATTATGAGACCATTTACATTTTGTATGTATCTTATATTTTAAATTAAGAGAAAGTGCAAGAACTCATTAAACAGTGAATACTTCTTGGCTATGACCTTCAGTGTTGTTGTTTGTGCTAGTTATAGTTTTTGAAAATTTAGTCAAAAGATATAAGAATTTAATGTAGGAAATAAATGAATACTCAAACATAGCAATATGACTACCCAATTTTGCATTTGCAACTGAGACACATTGATAGACTTTTGTTTAAAAGACTTTCCAGAACATGTGTTTTCCTAAGCAAAGCAAGCATTCATGTAATTTTTTATTCGTACATGTGTGTATATTTACTAATATTAAAAGTTCAATTTTTGGTACAGATATACTTCTGTCAAGAGTAGTAGAAGTAAAATCAGTAAAAAACTTAAGCTGTTTTTTTGAGATTTTTTTTCCATATTGATTTCTATTAATCTTGGAAAGATTTATGTTATTTTATAAAAGGGGTAAGGAATTTATTATTTTGCTTTAATTCATTTTCAAGTTCAAAAGCCTCAATTTTTAAACACAATACAGTATGTTTTATAAGATAAAATAATATGGAACAGTTTAATTTTCATGTAAAATAACTTTAATTTTGTCTTCAGAAATATAGGATTAAATAAGGTTGAAAGAACATGAAACCCACCAACTTTTCTGGTACATAGGCCAAATGTGGACTCAGGCTACTCCTAAAGGGGCATAACAAATTTGAGCACCACAGCCTTTCTTGAGATGTACCCAGTAACCAAAATAACATACATAATTCTTTAAATTAAAGAAGTATGACTTGAAAATGATATTTTTCATGGAAAACTTTTAGACTTACCCATATTTACAGTTGAACAACTGATTAAATGATATGAAGAGAACATTTGGATTTGTTTAGAAAATCCAAATTTCAAAATAAAACCAAATGTTCAAAATAAAATAGAATAACATGTTAATTCATATCATTCACACTTATAAAAAGCAAAAGAACAGTAAGATCTATTTATTGCAAGACTTTAGAGGTCATAGTCAATAGAAATATGAATTGATGTAATTTGTTTGGAAAAATATCTTGTGAACCTCAGTCATTCTCCTCGATATATCCCATGGAAATCAAAGTAAGTGAATGCTTCCAGGATTTGTATTGTGGTATTGGATGTTGGACTAACATAAAAAAATACTGTGCATGTTCATAATTTTAAAAATTCAAAGATGATAGTACATTCATATCATGTACTCTCATTTGGGTATTAAGAATACATTAGAGGAGTACCACTCAATTGAATCTGCATGGTCTTATTGAAGAAAAAGCCATGACTCAAAATAGTATAGTATGATCCCATATATGTTTGATTATAATTACACAAGCATAGATATGAAAACACATTCCATCAGTAAACAGGAGTGGTCAGAGTAGTAATATCAGTTGAGAAAAAACAAAAAGGTCAAGGGAGAAAGACAAGCAAAAGAGGAACATTTAAAAAGTAAACCAAACATTATGCACTGTGTAACCTAACCACATTTATAAGATGTTTAAAAACACATACATGGATAATGAATTAAATATAATTTAAATTGTCATTTTTAAGTAGTCTAAAATTAAAAATATGAAACATCATATTTTATAATATGATATTGAAAACAAGACTAATTTTTCAAGTAAACTACTTTCATATGTGTGTATGTGTGTCTGTGTGTGTGTGGTGGGTGGAGACGCTTAAGGCAAGTTAATATGTAAGACAATTTATGAATGCAATCTTGTAACACAAAGAAAATAAATACAAATAATTCTTAATTCTTTTATTAATCATAGAACAAATGCTGCCTTTATAAAGTGAAAAGTGTAGTTACTTGAATGCCTATTATTTTCCTGACATTATTTATTCAATAAATTTTTGTTGAGTTTCTACCATGTGCCAAGTTCAGTGGGAAGCATACAGGATATAGCAGTAAAGTGAAGCAGCATGGTCTCTGTTTTTCAGGCTAATATAAGACATAGGATATAAAATAAAACAAAATAAGTAACATAATCCCAATGCAAAGGCAGTAATCATTGTTGCTGGGAAAGATAGTAAGTGTAAAAGCCATATTATATACAGCAGTTACGAAAGACCTACCTAGGCCTGCAGTCTGCAGATACATGAAAAGCAATGTTAAGTGTTCCATGCATTGTGTAAGGAGTTGTGATGATCAGTTATGTGAGTGGACCTCAAGAATTTTGAGAAAAAGTTCAATAAAGGGATAGAAATTAAAAATATAAACTTTATTTCTCAACATAATCTCCATCACATTCAAAACACTTTTGTAAGTGATGATACCAGCCGTTTAGTGCATCCCTAAAGAACTGAAGGTCCTGAGAATTTAACCATGTCAATGCAATCTTTTTTACATGATTAACTGAAGGAAAATGGGTGCCCTTTCCAGATTTTTCTTTTCTTTTCTGTTCTTTTTTTTTTTTTTTTTTTTTGATTAGGAAACATAAAGAAGTCAAACATAGCTGAATCAAGAGTAAAAGGTAGATGCCTAATGACTTCCTACCAAAGCTCTTGCAACATTTCCCTTGCTTGATGAAAGGAATGACGGGAGCATTGTTATGGTGGAGAAGGACTCTCTGGTGAAGCTCTTTCAGGCATTTTTCTGCTATAACTATAACTCTGGCTAACTTTATCAAACTCATAATAAGCAGATGTTATCATTCTTTGGCTCTTCAGAAAGTCAATAAGCAAAATGCTTCAAGATCCCAAAAAGCTATTACTATGGCCTTTCCTCTTCACTGGTCCACTTTGGTTTGAAGAGATAACTTCCACCTCTGGGAAGCCATGGCAATGATTGTGATTTGTCTTTAGGACCATACTGGTAATGCCGTTTCATCTCCTGTTACAATTCTTTGAAGGAATGCTTTAGGATCTTGATCTCACTTGTTTAACTCAAAGGATTTTCTGTATTGATGGAAATGTTCTATATTTGTCCTGTCCAGTACAATATCCACTAGCCACTATTGAGCTCTAGAAATGTGACTATTACATCTAGAGAGCTGAGTTCTAAATGTTATTTAATTGGAATTAATTTACATTTTAATTTAACAGCCAGAAGTGGTTACTGACCATTGTATTAGGCAGCACATATCTTGACTGATGTTACTATACATATACTGTTCCAACCTTAATTGGGCTTTCAATTAAGTCCAGAAATCTTGGTAATTTTTTTCTTAACTTTTTCTCTCTATCTTCACTATTTTAGATAAGAGTCAGGATTCTCCAAATTCTTTAATCTTATTCTCTAACTTCTTCCTCACTTGCATTAAATCACTAACTTTTTAACACAAAAAAAATACTCCATTAAGCTGCTGTCACAAACACCGTGAACTTACTTCAAACACATCAATCATTTTCTCTTACCATGCAATCACAATGAATAAAATGTCACTAATCTTCTCAAAAAAAATTATTATTCTGGCCGGGCACGGTGGCTCACGCCTGTAATCCCAACACTTTGGGAGGCCGAGGCAGGCGGATCACAAGGTCAGGAGTTTGAGACTAGTCTGGGCAATATGGAGAAACCCCGTCTCTACTAAAAATACAAAAATTAGCCGGTTGTGGTGGCACACGCCTGTAGTTCTAGCTACGCAGGAGGCTGAGGCAAGAGAATCACTTGAACCCCGGAGGTTGCAGTGAGCCGAGATTGCGCCATTGCACTACAGCCCGGGCGACAGAGAGAGACTCTGTCTCAAAAATCAATCAATCAATCAATCAATCAATAATAAGTTATTATTTCATATGTGGTCTGGGGGTGTTTGAATATTTATTATTCATTAGTCCCCCTCTCCCTATATCTTTAATTTATTCTTTTATTCTAGATCCTTTCTCTAATATTTTAATATGCCCAATTTTCTTGAAAATTTTTTCTCACTCCACCTCACATTGCACACTAACATTCATTCTCCTATTAAAACACACACTCAAAACCTACAAGATAAATCACCTGTTAATAAAAATCAGCATTTTTCAATCTTTATCCTATAAATGTGACATTTTTTACATAATACCAGAATTTTCCCCACCTTCTGGTCTTCTTCTCAATCTGCTTTTCAGAATCTCCTTCCTATGTTTATCCATTAAACATTCCTCAGGAAACTTTATTGACTCTCGCCTCCTCATATCCTTAGCCATCTCCCTGAGCTTCAAATAATAATTTCCAGCTCGTGGCAGACAGATGCACTGTGCAAATTTCTTTCCACAGACAGGCTTATGCCCCACCTTTGGGGAAGGAACTTGTGGGTTAGCTTTCAGCACTCAGCACCTTCAGGGTCTATATCAGCTGCAGAGAACCAGCTCCCCTGATGTTATGTCATGGGCAATCTTTGCTGCAGCACTCCATACCAAGTAGGCTGAAGCCTCCTTAGGCCCGTGTAACAGTTCAGCTGTTTTTTCTGTCCAGTTCCACTTTTTCCACATACACAAATATAGGTGGGTGCAAAAGTAGCTGCGATTTTTGCAATGACTTTTTTTTTTTTTTTTTTTTTTTTTTTTTGAGACGGAGTCTCACTCTGTCACCCAGGCTAGAGTGCAGTGGCGTGATCTCGGCTCAATGCAAGCTTTGCCTCCCAGGTTCACACCATTCTCCTGCCTCAGCCTCCTGAGTAGCTGGGACTACAGGCACCTGCCACCATGCCCAGCTGTTTTATTTTTTATTTTATTTTATTTGTATTTTTAAGACGGGGTTTCACCGAGTTAGTCAGGATGGTCTCGACCTCCTGACCTTGTGATCCGCCCGCCTCGGCCTCCCAAACTTCTGGGATGACAGGCATGAGCCACCACATCTGGCCTGAAATTACTTTTAATGGGGAAACCGCAATTGCTTTTGCCTAATAGATACAAGATGTAATGGAAGAGAAAAACAATTTAAAAGAGTAAGAAAAATGTAAAATTCTGGGGAATTGATTTTTTTAACTCAACATTTGTATGAAAAGAAAAGAAAGCTACTTAAAGGAATGCAAGTATATTTGAACAAATGGAAAGTCATTTTTTGTTCATGGATAACTTATACGATATCATGAAGGTGTAAAAATGCCTAGCTAATCTGCTTTTCTGATACACAGACACACACACGTATGTATGTGTATGTGTTTATATGTGTATATGTATCCATCCTAATAAAATAAAATACAGTATATTTAAGGAACTATGATAAGAACCTATCAAAATCAACACGATCTCAATGCACAAGTCTCTTGCCTTACTAACGTACTTTTATACATGATGCAACCCAAATACAATTAACAAGCTATTATTCATTTTTATCTGAAACAATATTAATAATGAATTTCCTATTGAAAGTTAAAACTAAGAAAGAACTTTTAAAAATCTCTTGAAAAGTGGAGTCATAGGAGATACCAGACAAGCTAGACATTAAAATACATTGTTAATGTCTGCATAGCAACATGGCTAAACTGTTGACTTGAATATTAACTTTGTATTCTTGCTTAACATATTTAAACACATTGACTCTTTGTCAAGTCTTTGAGATTTTCTATATAGAAAAACAAGTATCAGGTAAGTAGATTCATTTTTATTTTTCTCCTTTAAAATTCATATGCATTTTATTTTATTTTTTCTTTTATTGCATTGGCTGGAAATTCCACTGTGATGCTGAACAGCACTAGTGAGAGTGGACTTTCTTGGCCTCTTCCTGAACTTAGAGAGAAAGAAGGCACTTTATTAAGGTGGGATCATTAATATAGTTTCACTCTGTGTCCCCACCTAAATCTCATCTCAAATTGTAATCTCCTGTGTCAAGGGAAGGACCTGGTGGGAGGTGGTTAGATTATGGAGATGGTTTCCCCCATGCTGTTCTAGTGAAAGTAAGTTCTCAAGAGATCTGATCATTTAAAAGTGTGGCACTTCCCCTTTGCTTACTCTCTCTCTCTCTTTCCTGCTGCCTTGTAGCATGTGCTTTGCTTCCCCTTCACCTTCTGCTATGATTGTAAGTTTTCTGAGGCCTCCCCAGCCAGACAAAGTTGTCAGTTGATTAAAGCTCTTTTGCTTATAAAGTACCCAGTGTTAGGGGCAATCTTTATAGCAGTGCGAAAGCGGAGTAATACAGTGATTATCTTCTATTCATTATTTGCTAAGAATATTTATCATGAATTGACGTTCAATTTTGTCAAATGCTCTTTCTGTGTCAATTGAGAAGATTATATTGTATTTTTCCTTTAGTATATTAATCTGGTGATTTGCATTGTGTTTTGTTTGTTTATTTGTTTTATGTTTGAAGCAGTTTGTGCATTCCTAGGATGAACCAAACTTAGTGGTGAGATATTCCCTCTTATATATATTGCTGAATTTAATATGCTAACGTTTTGTTGGGGAGCTTTCCAGCTACTTTAACAAGGTATATTGGCCTCTAGTTTCCTTCTTTTAATTACTTGGTTTTCTTAATTAAAGCAATATCATCTTTATATGATGAGGTGAGAAGTGTTTACTTCCCTTCTATTTTAAAAATATATTGTTTATAATTGTATAATTTCTTTCCTTCCATCATCTGCAATGGTTTTCCAATGGTGCCTTAAGGAGGCAATTTTTATTTTGCTTTCTCTTGGCTGCTTAAACATTTTATTCTGAGTGAAAGATAGAGGAGGTGTGATCTAGGTACAGTTTCAGGAGTGAATGGTATTCCATTTTCCCAGCTAGCAGCAGGATTGAGCTTTCTTGGACAGTTCAGACTTCCTTCTGTGATCTCCTGATTGGGTTCAAACAGGGAAAGTCTGTCTGCAGAAGGTTGTGATGCCCTCATGTCTACAGCACCTAAGGGTTTCCCACACTCATCCAGTCCATTCTTGGTCTTTAGCCATGTATTCAAAACTTTTACCTGTATGTGTTATCTACTCCAGAAATAAGCAAAAAAAAAAAAAAAAAAAAAAAGGTTCTTGTTTCTTGTAGGTCTTCTCTAATTCAGGTTATTTAATTGCACTGTAACCTCACTTTTGGTGATGGGTTCAGGAAAAATAATTAATGTGTAGTTTGTGCAGGTTTATGAATGTTGTACGAATGAGAGGGATCCTTTTTCCAGCTCTCTACATCTCAAAGCTGAAACTAAACTCCTTTTAAAGAGCAGAAATCTGGCCTTTAAAATTATCTTCACAATTTAAGGAAACGTGTTAAGAACCTGTCAAAATCATCAACACAATTTTCATGCAAAAATCTTTTGCTTATCTGATTAGTCTTTTACAACATCACAAAAACAAAATTTCTCCCAACATTAAAATATGCTTATTTAAACTATTAATTTACAAGTTAGCTGAAAGAATGAAGATTTAAGAAATGGTTTTAAAATTTTTTTTGATTATATTTAATGCTTGCGTTTAATACAAGACACATGTATAGCATACAACTCAAATTCAAAAACCCTGAATGTTAAAATCTGATTATGAATATTAGATCATGCTTAGTTTTGTAGAAACAGGAAGCCTCCACTAAATATGTCTTTTGTGACTTTTACGCATTTACTTTCTTCAATGTCCTTGAAAGTTCATTTAATTGTAAAAATTGAGAATAACTAATAAGACATGTAATAGAATGTTTTAATTCATGTATTTTCATCTAGTGGGAGCAATATTTTGAGTCATTAATTAATTATTCATTTTTATCTATATCATATCCTATTGCATTATAGTATATTAGCATTTTTCTTCCCTCAATTTGAGAATGTAGTTGATATTATAAGAAGCAGAAACTACTTGTGGCTTTCCCTAGATTTTGTTTCCAAAAGCCAAAATTTATGTCTAGGAAAATGAGCTTGAGTAGGAAATAATATCTGTAGCTGTATCCATATCTACACCTATCTGTCAGTCAGCCTTCCTGTCTATCACCAGGAACAGGCATAGCAGGTGTAGGTTCAACCCTGGATACGAAAAAGATTCCTTCGTGCGAGTTTGGGAAAGGCAAGGAAGTTCTGAAGCTAGCAAACACTCATATGGGTTAGAAAGAAGGGTGAAAAGATAGTGAATAATGCTTCCCAGATGTACTAAGTCGATACAGCAAGACTCTTCAGTCATCTGATGAGATGGATTCTCACAATGCCAATGTATCAACACAGTGCAAACAGAAATGTTGCATGCTATATAACTAGACAGAATTACAGGTGATCTGTGACATTTCCCCTATTCCCAGTTAAAACAGAGGCCTCAGACAGGTGCTGGATCAGAGAGTTCATGGTGACTGTGCTGATGGTCTTAAATGACATCCTCTATGGACAAATGACCTCTGCCATTGTCTTAGGTTTTGAAGTGTTTCTCTGACTTTGATGACAGCCTGCCAGAGAAACCTCAAAACCTTGAGGTTATGCAGCAGGGTAGGTTTTCAAAAATATATATTAATTGGCATTTTATAAAATACAGGTTTTACATGAAGATTCACTCTGGCCCACATGAGATGGCTCATTCTGGACCATGCTCCAAATGTTTTTTTTATTGACTCCAGCCTATAAACAGTGTGGGAAATCTTCACCAATGACTAAGGTCGTACTTCTCGCAAGCTTGGAAAGATGGGACCCCAAATTAAAATTAATTTGTTTTATAAAATTAAGCTGTAGTTCCTGCTCCTCTGAAAAATATTGCTTACTAAAATAAAACATTATTATTTTGGTTTATATTTTCCAGTTAATTCACTCTTCTATTTTTTTCTGTAGGCTTTCTGTTTTCTATGTTTACTCCATAATATCACTAAGAGAACTTGGACGGAATGCAAGAAAAATTGAATGTCTATCATATTTTCAATGGTATCGTCAAGTTTCTCATTATTCATATTACTCTACTGAAAAATTTAAACATTTTCTAAACTACTTTCAGTGACAGAAATATTTTTATGGCTGCCATTACTTCTCCTAATATAGATTGATAGCAATATTTGTATTAATTTTCATGTTTTTTATGAGTATTTTATTTTTTATACTTTGCAGTGTATGAACCTTAACTGGCAGTTTGAAAATATTAATGTTAATAAATGGTGGCTGATTTGCACTTTCTAGTGCTCAGCTGAATGTCAGACAGATATACATTAGGAAATTATGTAACTTAAGCATACATTTAAAATAATTTTTAAAATTTTGATTTCAAACAAAATAATATAAACCCAGGCTATTGGTTGAAGAGGTATTTTCATTTATGTGAAATATTTTTGTTTTCATATATTAAAAAGTCCTGAAGCAAACAGGACAAAATGCTAAAAGTTGTTAATTATGGTGTTGGGAACATAAAGCTTTAGTTATTTTCCTTTGAAATGTTCTGCATTTTAAAAAATATCTCAAAATTGAAGAGGGCACAATAAACTAATGAGGAAACATATTTGGATGTTGTGTGACATGTATTTTCTAAAGGATACAACTACTTCTTCTATTATCAGGTCATGCACCAAACTCTTTTCCCCCAGTTAGTTTTTTTTGTTTGTTCGTTTGTTTTGGTTTTGGTTTTTTGGTTTTATTTATTTATTTTTCTGAGACAGAGTTTTGCTCTTGTTGTCCAGGATTGAGTGTAATGGCATGATCTTGGCTCACTGCAACCTCTGCCTCCCGGGTTCAAGCAATTCTCCAGCCTCAAATTCCCGACTAGCCAGGATTACAGGCATGCACCACCATGCCTGATTAATTTTATATTTTTAGTAGAGACGGGGATTCACCATGTTGGCCAGGCTGGTCTCGAACTCCTGACCTTTTGATCCACCCTCCTCGGCCTCCCAAAGTGCTGGGATTACAGACGTGAGCCACTGCACCTGGCCTCTTTCTCCCAGTTTTTAATAATGACTTTTTTTGGAGATATAATTTATATACTCTAAAATTCACCCTTTTAAATCCAGTGGTTTAAAAATATATATTCACAGAGTTATGCAACCATCACCTCCATTTAATTTTGGAACTTTTTAAAATTACTCCCTTCTCCAGGGAACCGCTAATTTACTTGTCGTCTACATACAATATGTGGCCTTCTGTGATTGGTTTTTTAAAATTGGCATAATGTTTTCCAGATAATTCATGTTATAGCAGGTACCAATACTTCGCCCTACTTCCTGTTGATTTAGGATTATGGCCCGAGTATAGGCACTCAAATTAGGCATAGCCAATTGTATTGAGCACATTTATCTTCAGCATCTGAAGCAAAGGACCACGAAAATGTAGTCATAAGGACTACTCATTACTTAAATGAGACTGGCACTCATTTTTACTTTAGTCTTCTCATTTTTGGAAAACTTTTGTGGTTTCTTGAATTTCCTTCATTTATATTATTTTAATAGTATTCATCTGTTAACCCGATCTCTTCTCTGGATATTGTGGAATGTGTATTCAAATGTGTTCAAATCCATGTTCTCTAGTCTACCAATGTTATAGTTTCATTTATCACTCGCTCATCTTCATTTTAGACTTCTCTATTTGTAGTACTGCTTTGTATAATGAATCTACTCACACCAGAACTTGCTCTTATTCCAAAATAAAATGGAGTTTGCATTCACTCTTTAAACTTGTACAATAAGTCCTCACTTAATGTCACATACAGATTCTTGTAAACTTCAACTTTAAATATAAGGATGTATAATAAACTGATTTTACTACAGGTGGATTGATATAAACAAGATTTCGGTTCTAATGGCCTATTTCTGGTCACAAAACTATCACCAAACTTCGAAATAAAGATCCAATATTAAACATTGAAATAAATTTTAACTATACATACATTTAAGACAGATTAATAAAAATAAGTAAGAATATTATTTATCTAATATTTGGTAATCAAAGAGTGACAGTGGTCCTAGTAGTGACGAGTTAATAAATGTTTACAAAGCAAATATTTTTAAGGAGCACTTCCTACCATCACATGGTGCAAAACCAAACAATCACAAATACAGCCTGCTTGCTGACCACTTTAATACCACATTATTTATTGTTATGCATTGTAATGGTTACTCTAGATTTTATGAGTTTTTCTTTGACAATGTTTTGTATTCATTTCTTTATTCATTTTCTAACTGGCTTACTCCAGTTCAGGGTCATGGTTGACTGAAACCTATTCCCAGCAGCTCAGCGCACAGGGCAGGAACCCACCCTATACAGGATGTCATTCCCTCCCAAGGCACCCTCATACATACACTTGTACTCACTCATTAGGATTGGGACTATTTAGACACATCGCCAATTCACCTAACGTGCACAGCTTTGGGATGTGGGAGGAAAAATTGATTACCTGCAGAAAACCCCACTGACATTGGGAGAACATGCAAAATGCACACAGAGAGTCGCTCTGGACAAAAATTTGTTTTGTGTTGTTTTCATCACGTTGTAAGGAAACAGTCATTAAACAAAACGACATTATTCAAAGACCTGCTTTATTATATGTCCACTATGTGCCAAATACTGAGGGAAATTCTGGAGATAGCATGGTGAGTGAAACATAGTGTGTGATCTTCTCAAAACCATAGTTTGCTCAAGGAGATGGATATGTTAACTAATCATTTTCATATTGAGATTATTCCCATAATAAATGATTGACCGTGACATGATTGGAGATCATTGTCAAGGAATATATTGAATTGCATCTTGAAGCATATGTATAATTTTACTAAACAAATCCGTGTGATAGGAATAAAGTCGATTTTTAGAGAAAGAAGAAAGCACCTAGATGCAATGAGAAAATGTATTCTAAGAACTTGAATTCTCTATGTCCAAATTATGACCCAAATTCCTAGCAGAGAAACAATGTACTCGGGAGAGAATGTTAGAGAAAGAAGACAATCCTATTAAATTTGTGCTAAAATACACTCAGGGTCATATTCATTAAATTGGCTCCTTTGCTTTTTCAGCCTTGATTAAAGTAGAAGCAACTATAGTTCTTTCTTTCTAGCATCCCTAGCCCCCTAACATAGTCATTCGTGAACTTTTTCTTTACATCTGTTTTGGCATTTTTTAAAGGCTGTTCTCCACTGTATTAACATGTTTCTTTTGTTAAGTACTAAATGCACACTGTTCCTGGCTCTATAATAATTATTTTACAGTCATTATTTCAGTCACCTCTTGGTCTGGTGCTGACCTGACTACATCAGATCAGTATGAAATTAGGAAAACAGAACTGGTTTTTTTTTTTCCTTCATTGCATAGATTCTTTCATCTATGTTCTTAATTCAATTCACTCTTTTGGAATTTTCTACTCATACTTCAGGTGTGAGTAGTCTAAAACCTTGAAGTATATTATCATCAACCCTCAGTAACACTGGGCTGAAATTAAAGGTGTCAATGGGGCCACTACTTCTGGATGCTGCAGAGAATAATCAATTCCCTGACTCTTTCAGCTTCTGGTAGCTGCGTACATTCCTTGAGTTTTGGTTACATCACTCCAATCTTCAAGGCCAACATTTTACAATCTCTTTCTGCTCCATCTTAACATTTTTTTTTCTCCTCTGTTTATGTAAATATCCCCTTGACTTTCTATTACAAGGATACATCTGATTGTGATTGCATTTAGGGACCATTTGGATATCTCTCCATCTCAGGATCCTGAATATAATCACATCTAAAAATACATGTTTTTGTTTTGTTTTGTTTTGTTTTGTGTGCCATGTAAGGTAACTCACAGCTCCCCTTAAATCAGGATACAATCTTTTGCGGGTTGCTTTTCAGTCGACCACACATGACATTGATATCTTTTAATGTGATGTATAAAGTCTTTCTAATTATGTGATGCATAAAACATTTTATTTATTAAACATGTTCAAGGCATGAGATTTTGTATTGAGAAATATTTGAAGCTACAAATAACCTACAGAGTCCTATATATTGACTTAATTTTACAATAAGTAAATACAGGATCCTATACAAAGTTCTATATATTGACTTAGTTTTACCATAAGCGCTTATTGCATTGTGTCTTATTAAAATACAATTTAAAATGGCTAATATTTCCCTCTATACCTTTCAATCTCAATACTTTCTTACAGTCCTCTCTTGAAAAGGTAGTGAAACTCTTAGCTTGAGGTAAAGATTAAATAATGCGATACCCATATCTGATACCTGGCATGTCATTTCAATGTATAGTAACTCTTATTAATAATTATTCAATTATCATATAATTACTACAATATAATTATTGTTATGTTGGTGGTAGTTTACATTCTAAGTCCAATGTTCTCCAAGGACAAATTTCTCCATTATTGTTATTTTCCAGGGCGTCTCTATCAGTCTTCATCCTGATAATTACTGACAGAGAGCCTAAGATGACAGGATTGACAAAAAAATGAGAAAAATAAAATAGTTTACAATATTGATACATGTTCTTATACAAGAGGAGACATTTGTTACTGTGAGTGACTGAAAAAGTAATTGAAAGTTGTCACTTCCTGTTATTGGTGGCTCTGCTTCTTTTTTCCTTTCCAAAACATCCAAAGATGAAAACACTTGACATTAGAATCTACAGACTATAACATAGACACTGATCACATGATCCTTTCACTTCTGTTAGAAGCTCTGTACCTGTATATCCTGATAAAAAAAGTTATTGAAAACTACACTATGGGATATGTAAAGATAGGTGAGAAAAAATTGTAAATGTTTAAGAACTTCATAAACAAGGGCATGTGAGTCTCTGTGTATAAGTCTCTTTTCTAATATATTGTCCATACTGGAGTCAGCATGATCAATTATTAGTAAACTGGAACACAGTGAGTAGCTTAAAGCCGAAGGACCTCATTCATTTGCCGCTCTTTAAAAATGAGCATGTTTCTGGTATATGTTAAGTGATATTTAAGATTACAGTTTTTCTCCTACTGCCTTTGTTATTCTTTCCTTGTTGGCTCATGTCATTATGGTCATCCTAGCCACTCCATTAATTACAACTGTTTTATATAGACATAGCCAACTTAATTATGATGAACTACTTTTGTCTTAGTCAGTTCATGTATTCAGCACCTAGTATAATGTCATATTGTATTGACATTCAATAAAAGATTTGTCATTTTGGCATCTCAGAAAATAAATAAGTAACCATGAGAACAGGAAGAGCTATATTTCTGGAATACTTTTTATTATATCCATGTCCACAATAAAAGTAAATTTAAAATATCCAACTCAATAACGGCAGCACTATTGACACCCAGACCTTTGGAAATGTGGGTTTGAGCAAGCTAGTCAGCTAAAGACTTCTGAAAAGAAAAAGTGCAAGTTGAAAAAAAGGAGACACGAAATGGGTAATGGAAGAAAGCAGTGATAACTTAATCTACTCCTTTTGGAAAGCTGTATTAGACCATTATTTGTTTTTACCTTCTACACTTGTCCTAACATTTTATTTACAGAACAGTGACAGTTAACTTTTAAACTTACTTTAAGGTTACAGAATTTCCAGATATGAATGTGACTATAACAGATGAGGAATTAAGATTTCTGTGTGATTTTAATATTTACTATGTTTCTACTTTCTGTAAACTTGATGCTTTAACGTCTGTACTACAAGCAGATGCCAGACACACCTTCTTCTCAACAACCTGATAATATGCCTGTATCACTGTACCTTGGCCTCTGGTATCCCTCATGCCTTTCTCTCCTTTCCTCAGGAAGTGTGCTCCCCCTGGGGCATACTTTTCAAATACGGACCAACCAATCTGAAGTCTACACTCTCACCCACCTGCCTTACTGGGATTTTACTCTGTCAGCCACTGCACATCTCTCCTAGTCTCCCTAGAGTCAGGTACCAGACAACTAGTGACAGCTACTATGCTGCAGAGCCTGAAACTAGGCAATTGTAACCTTCCTTACCATGTGTCACCCTTTGCCGCCTATGAAAATCATGATAAAGGCTCTGTCCCACAGTTTCCTTCTCTCTAACTGCTTTGTGATCAGCGTTTGTGCTTCCCTGTCTGATGCCAGTGGCACAGCATGCCTTTCCTTTGGAACTGTGAGTAATAAGCCATGAGTTCAATGGCAATTGTCTCCTTATCTCTTGGGCTTGATATACCTCACATTTTCTATTAATACACTGTATTTGAAAACATATATATTGGAGGATAGTCAAATATCTGTAGGATATATCATATAATGAAGAAGATGATGCTATTGTCATTAATGTTTAAATATGGGAATACAAGAGAGAAGGGATACTGAGAAGCCAAAGCAGTAACTCATTATTTTTGTTTGTTTTTGGATTACACTTATATTTTTCCAGGCTAATTTGTTTGTAGACTAGCCTTATAAATTAAGAAAAAAAGAAAAGAAAAGTGCAAGTTGAAAAAAACATAGTTGTTTATGATCTATTTGGCATCTTTTGGAGCACTGGAGATAACAGATAAAAGTATAATTTATGTTTTGGATTACTTCCTTTTTAAATCAAAAGTTGAAGCAACATGACAAAGTCACACAAACTGCAAATATTAAAATATAGTTTTCAAAACTGACAGCAAAAATTGGCTGCATAAAATAAAATTTTCTTTTTTTTTGTAAATTATTCATTTCTTTCATGATGATATAGAGGAACTATCTTCAAACCATTACAAATATTTCATAAATAATTCCTTTTGAACAGTACCCATATCCTTGATGTCTACAATATCATCTTTCTTATAGATTCGCATATACATGGACAAAGGAGCAATTCTATGTTTACTAAAAGGCCTAGGGAACATATATCACATGCCTTGTCTCTTTCCCTTTGTGGTGGTCATTTTGGTGAATTAGTGGAAGATGGTGGTTCTAGCCAAAAGTTAAATAAAAATTTCTTAAAATACTTTTAGATAGTCAACATGAAAGTAATATAAATATTAACTAATTTACAAATATTAACTCAGTAATTCTCATAATAAACCTATTATTCCTGTAGTGAGGAAGCCAAGGCAGAGAGATGTTAAATAATTTGCCCTAAATTAATAATCTACAATATGTTACATCTTACATCCTTTAAAAGGTATTTATTTCCTAAAATATTTATAAACAATATCTAATTGCATTATTTTTCATCAGGTCATCACTCCATTTAATGGTAATTTTCAAAACTGCCAAATGTACGGTGTATTAGTCTGTCCTCAAACTGCTATAAAGACATACCTGAAACTGGATAATTTATAAAGAAAAGAGGTTTAATCAGCTCACGGTTCTGTGGCTATACAGACTTCTGCTTCTGGAAAGATCTCAGGAAATTTACAATCATGGCAGAAGGCAAAGGGGAAGCAGGCACATTTTCACATGGTTGACAGGAAAGAGAAAGATTAAGGGGAGGTGTTGCACACTTTCAAACAACTAGATCTCCTGAGAACTCACTGTTATGAGAACAGAAAGGGGGAAGCCCACTCCTACGATTCAGTCACCTCCTACCAAGCCCCTGCTCCAACACTGAGAATTACAATTCGACATGAGATTTGGGTGGGGTACAGAACCAAAGCATATCCTACAACACAAAGCACAATTTCACATAGTATAACATCAACATTGTCTTCTTCTATCCTAATAATTTATGTGGCACTACTGTTTTTTTCCCACAAATTAACAAGATTTTATTATTTAATGGTCCTAATGGTTTCATTAATGATATGGTAATTATTTAAATTTTTTTGACCCTTTCATGGAATACAGTATTTGTATCATTTCTATCATAAAAATACTGTATTCATTTTAACTACTCATATCACTTTAATATAATTTAAGTAATTATTTTTTATTCATTTCCCCCCTTAATATGGATCTGATAGGCTACTTTACATTTTTGATACTAGAATGTTACCTGCTATGCATGACTTTTACTCCCTATATGAAAATATTCTTACAATTGTTGCAATAAATCATCGAATATTTAAAGTAATTTTTTTAATCACCCTGTTAGAAAGGTTGTAGCTGCATCCAAATATATACATTTTCTGAAATATAAAACAAATTGCTTGAATATATACAGGTGTTTTAAAATAAGAAATTATTGATTCATGGCAGATTGATTTAAAGGAAAATTACATGCTTTTTTGAGTCTATGAGTATAGATATTTCTTTTTCTTTTTCTCTGATTTTTTTTTTTTTTTTTTTGAGACAAGGTCTCATTCTGTTGCCCAGGCTGGAGTGCTGTGGTGCAATCATTGCAGCTTCAACTTTCAACTTCCCAAGCTCAGGTGATACTCCTATCTCAACCTCCCAGGTAGCTAGCTGGGACTACAGGCACATGCCACCTTGCCCAGATAATTTTTTGCACTTTTAGTAGAGATGGGGTCTCCCTATGTTGCCCAGGCTGGTCTCAAATTCCTGGGCTCAAGCAAGTCCACCTGCCTCATCCTCCTAAACTGCTGGGATTGCAGGCATGAGCCACCAAACCTGGCCTTTCTCTGATTTTCACTGGAAGAAGAATCCCAGAAAAAAAATAATAACAGGAAAACAGGTCAACAGGAAAATAGAATACCATGCATGTGTCATAAACATACAGGAATTTTTGTTACAATCAGATTATACCAGACTGAAAGGCATTTCAGAATAACATGTATTCAGGATTTAGGAAAAGTACTACTTCTGAAAAAATGACATAGATCCAGAAAAAAAGTCTCCATCAACAACTTGTTATTCAGAGACCTGAAGATAGACTAGAAGTATGTAAGTAAAGATAAATTGTTTACCTGATATGGGACTTCCCTCTGGAATGTGCAGTGAAATTGTCTGAAGTTAATATAGCAAGGATTTCTCTAGGGCTACTTTAGTAGGAAAAGTCTGGAGGCAGAGTTTCAAAAGGGATGAAAGAAGCCTAGAACACCAGGTTACAAGACTTGACTCTGACAGAAATTAGAGGCAATGGCATAGCTGGGAAAAGATACTCGGGTCACAAGAGAAGAACTATCCTGAAAATATCAACGTGAAGCTTCTTTTTTCTGATACATATTTATTGTAATTTATCTTTCCTGACCTTCTGAATTTTAGGCTCTCTCTCTCTTTTCTTTTTCTTCAAATACTGCTTTATTCCTTGAAACTAACTTGTGTATTCTTAACTGCAGGCATACCATAAAATGAATATGGAAACTAGAAAAAGCATTTTCAAATGTTTAAAGCAAATGGACACTTCTATGACATTATTGTAATGATTGTTATGAGTAGAATTGTGTGTCCATAAACTCGTAAGTCTTAACCCCCAGTAACTCATAATGTGACCTTATCTGGAAATTGTTTCTTTTTTTTTTTTTTTTTTTGCAGATGTAATTAGTTAAGGTAAGGTTATTAGGGTGAGCCTCTCAATCCTACGTGACTGGTGTCGTTATTCAAAAGGGGAAATTTGGGCAGAGAGGCAAACACACAGGGAGAATGCCACGTGAAGAGGAAGGCAGATACCTGGCTGTGCTTCTCTACACCAAGAAACACGAAAGACTGTCAGGAAGCTACATAAAGCTAGGGGAGAGATATGGAACAGATTCTTCCTCACAGCCCTCATAGAAGGAACCAACCATGTTGACACTTTCCTCTTGGATGTCTAGAATTTCAGAAATGTGAAACAATAAATTTATGCTGTTTAAGCTACTCAGTGCATGGTACCTTGTTATGACAGACCTAGAAAACAAATTCATTTATGTAAGTGTCAAGCCTCATCGTGTTGTTTTAAATATACATATTTTAATTATTATATATTTTATTATATATAATAGATCACATACTATTTATACATATATTTTATTTGCATATATATTTATTTAATATACATTAATTTATATATAGTTTATTATATGCAATATGTTACATATTATTTATGTATTTAAATATATATTTACTTAAATGTATATTTAAATCAACACTTTGAGATGTATATATATAACAAAATAAACAAAATATATATATAACAAATACATAACCAAAATATATATCTATATATATAAAAAACACAAAATAAAGCCTGGTCCTTCACCATAAATATTTTGATACGGATTATTGTAAAGTGTACTGCATTCACAAATCAAGTGAATTTGAGTTCCCCAAAGCCAAGTCCTAAGCTTACCTATTGTTTTGGATCTTTTATGAGGGTTGAAAGCTGAAATGATTTCAGGAGACATGCAGGTAATATAATTGAGTGAGGGCACTAGTGATAAAATACAGTAAGTAGGGTGAAACTTGCCTAAATGGAGAATATACATCTTACCTAAAATCACACATGCTGATTTTTAAAATACTACTTTGGCCAAATAAAATACTGCTCCTACTTTTGAAATTACTGCTCTCTCTCTCTTTTTATGTGTGTGTGTGTGTGTGTGTGTGTTTCTGTGTTTTGTTTTTGAGACAGAGTCTCACTATGTTGCCAGGCTAGGTGCAATGGCATGATCTTAGCTCACTGGAACTTCCAAGTCCCAGGTTCAAGCGATTTTCCTGCCTCAGCTTCCCGAGTAGCTGGGACTACAGACATGCGCCAGCTACCACCCCTGGCTAATTTTTGTACTTTTAGTAGAGACGAAGTTTCACCGTGTTGGTCAGGATGATCTTGATCACTCGACCCTGTGATCTACCTGCCTTGGCCTCTCAAAGTGCTGGGATTACAGGCGCGAGCCACGGCGCCCAACCACTCTCTCTCTTTTTTTATTCGGTTACCTCAACCAAAGCCATTGTTTAATTTACTTTCTATTGTTCTCAAATATTTACTGAAGTAGAGTTATTTTCTGAATTACAGTCCTACATCTCCACTAGTGTATTCAACATGACCCAAAGGAAATTGTTGTTCAACTTCATAAATTCAATTGATTCTTACTTCTACCAGTGACTAATACTCAATATGGAAGCCATGAAGTTAATCATCATATTTGATAACCCTCTTTCTCTTGGTAGGCAATATCAAATGTAGTATTATGCTGTGTTTGATATACATATATGTGTATATATATGTATATAGAGTAGGTCATTGGTTAAGAGTAGTGTTTATTTCATTGGTTAAGAGTAGTATTTATTTCTGTGTGAAAGATGCATACCAATTTTGTTCTGTCTAATCTTTCTAACTTAAAAGACATTCGATTTATGTAGTTACAGATTACTTATTGCGTTCAGGCTATTAGATATTTATAGTTAATTCTATCTTTAGTAAATATGAAATTACCTTCTTTTCGCATGTAATGCTTACTGCCATAGTGTCATATTTTCTCCTGTTTAACATTCCTACTCCTCATTTTATTGTGTGAATGTGTTTAATACAGCTTTGCTGATTACTTTGCTTATAGAATTGCTCTGGTATGTTACTTTATGGTCCATTATAAAGAAGCAGTACAGTATAATTTAGTGATAAAAGTTCCCAGTCTCTGGAGCTAGAGTTGTTGCATCCCTGCAGAAAGTTGCAACAAAAACAACAAAATAACCAAAGATTATTAAATAATAAATACATATTTGAGAAATGTAGAACATAAATTGTAATCAATGTTACAACATTTAATATAATTCAAATCCTGACATATTAAGTTACAAATGAAAAAAAAAAAAGGCGCCTGGTGCTCGTAAGAATTATTTCAAAAATTTGCCCTTGTAATTACTAAGGCAAGTATTAAATTAAACTTTTCTTGATGCTGATTTATCAACATACGCCAACTTCTCATATGCTTTGACAGATAATTATTTTGACATTTTCTCTACTTTGAAAATAATTAGGAATTCCCAGGAAGGCTTAGATTCTAATATTTTTATTGTGATTTTATTTATAAAACAAGATACATAAAATATTTTAGTCATTAAATTATCCCATATTATGGAAAAACAGTGCTTACTTAAATATTTTACTTAGCCTATTAAATGCTTTAAAAACTTATGAGACATTGTATTTCCTATATCAAAATCACAATTCTAGGTCCCCAACCTATGTTTTTATAGAATTCCCCATTTTCCTGGAGGGTTTCCTTTAGCAAATGCTTATAAGAATCCTGAGGGAATGATTTAGTCTTGGTTATTCTTGGCCATGCCAGTACTAGGGGCAAGAAAAGAAATACCAATATGATAATGGGTATTTTCGGTGGGTTTTAAATTTATTGGAGCTTATTATTTAGCTTATATTATTTTGCATATTTCATAATCACTTAAATTGACTATAATTTCTAATATCAGAATTAAACTCATGCTATTAAAAAGTATGGTTAAATATATGTACCAAATTTCATTTTTGTATATGCATCTATTTCATAAAACTGGTTATATTTACATAGATGTTTGTCAATTTATTGTTTTGTGCAACTTTTCCCTTTACATTCTATTAGATGACCTGAAATTAATGGTGCAAGAAAGGACAATCATTGTGTGACAGATACTTGGTTTCTGCAAGATTCTTGTTTGAATGGATCTGCCCTTATTATAAGGAAAACGCTTAACTCTGACATTAATGAGAACTAATCACATTAAATTTTTCAGCCTACTGAAGCTTAGCACTGACTTGTTTTATCAAAGGGATGGCTGTAAACAGACATCAAAGCATGAATAACATACTGGAATTCCATGCACTATTATCTCCCATTGAATGAGAAATTGGAAGATACTTATGTAGGTTTTTAATCTTAACAAAAAATCATTTAAAACAACATATATGAAATGTGTTTGCTTATTTAATAAGACTATAATAATAGTTCAATGATCAATAACCACCTGTATTCAGGGGAAGGTCTATTTATTTATAGAATTATAATTTAACAAAATAACATCAAAAGTTGTATAATACATTGTGCTTGTGAATATGTGTTTTCTTTCATGGACAGAATAATACAACTTTTGACCTTGACAAGTGCCAAAATTATTGAAGATGTGTATGGCAAAAATAAAGTGAAAATGAGCATAGTGACTGTCACAACATATATTTTATGATAATACCATATTGATTTGTTAATTTAACTCAATAAAAATTTATTCAGTGATTATTGTGTATGTGGCTATGCTAGGGGTTACGGGACATATCCAAAAGAGAAAGACAAAAACTGTCCTAGCTCTATAGAAGCCACTATTCTGGGGAGGAACATTGCAAGATAAAAGGAACTCAGAATATATACATTACCTATACACTCTTATAAGTTATTAGAAATGAACAGAGTGCATAAGCAGGAAATGAAGGGTGGCCTACTCCCAATAATCTGGCCAGTCACAGCTTGTTTGAACAGGTAATAAGTAAGCTAAAAATCCTAGAGAAGGACAGAAACAAGTGGGGGAAAGAACACACTAGGTCAAGTGAACACTGGATATTGCAAATCTGATGGAGAAAATAGCTTTGTCTTCACATAAACCAGAGATTTGTGTCTATGGCTCACATGTATTTCTAACAGTCTCCAAAGGAGATGCAAGGTGACAGCTTTAGCAACACATGCTCTCCACAAGTCAGAGTTTCATAATTACTGGAAAATATTTCAAGACCATTCAAAGTCTATTTTCATTATTGCTAGAAATATTAGCATGATATATTTGCCCATAAAAAAGCAATAGCTCTGAAGTTTTAAAAATAAAGCATCAAGCTCTGCCCTTTAGAACATCCTAGCCAAGCTTCACACTGTCTCTGTCCTGAAAGTTCAAAGACAAATATGAAGAGACTCAAACCATGTGCCTGAATTCAGCCACTTCCATTCAGCAGGACTTTGTTTCTTAAGCCTAGTGGATTGCAGAGCATTTCCATCTGCATTTCAGAACATTTTTCTTAACTCCCCAGATTCCCACATAGTCCCAGAGCTTGGAAAGCACCCTTTAGAGAGAATTGGTCAAGCATTTAAGGCCTCGCAGCTTTCTGTCTTGTTATTCTAGCATTGCATGTCAACTAAAAGCTTTACAGGTTCTCTTTCTGCCAGCAGAATCTCTCCGCTTGAGCTAAACCAGATCCACGGCCTGTGCCCAGAGGCAGCAAATTTCCTCAGGGGTCTAAAAAAAGACTTCAGTTTATCAGCTCACTCAGGAAAAGTTATCCTCTCACTGTAATTTTTGTTTATCTAAATTTCATTTCTTCCATAGTATCCCATGCCTTTGAAAATATGTTTTTTGTAATTTATACAAATTTCCCTGATTTTTTTTGCAGTAGGAACATTGGCCTGCTTCTACCTACTAGAACCTACCTGAAAGCAGTCTTTAGTACTGTTTTAATTTACTATTTTGGTATGGGAGGGTGAGATTCCATTGTCTGGCTCTTGATCATCCTTCAATAGCTCCTAAAATCATTTGATAGCCAATGTAGGTACTGTGTTTTTGTCACATATTTCTGTTCCAACTAATCTCCTTAGAACTGGGAAAAGAACCAAAGTGTGTTTGTTTTGAAACATTCTCTTAGATTGAAATAGACCGGAAGAACTACACTACCTTTTTGACTTAACAGGGATTTCTGATAGATCAGGCCTAGCATTCTATAATCCATGAATGACTAGGCATTTTCCTTTCTCTACTGCACCATTATTCTGTTTAATGTGTATGAGCTCCTTTTGGGGAGATAAAGAGAAAAATATACACTGTATTTCTGCATGTTATGTAGATCTCCCTGAATGTATTAGCCCTATACTCAATGAAGAGACTTAAGCTCTTTTAACTGACCCATGTCTGGGAATTTATCAAAGATCTATAACTGCAGGTGACTCAGTTTTGCCTCTATTGGGCATATTGGATATGTTGTATTTGTAATTATTGTTGATCATGATAATGTTGTTTCAGGGGTATAGTCCAAGCAAAGCCTTAGTTTGTGATCTGTTATGAAATGATTGTTTCTGTTCCCCCCTCAAGTTCATATGTTGAATCTCTAACTCCCAATGTGATGTTTTTGGGAGATGAGGTCTTTAGGAGGTGGTTAGATTTAGATGAGGTTATCAGGGTAGAACTCTCATGAAGGGATTAGTTACTTTACAGAAAGTGGAAGAGACACCAGAGCTTTCTCGCTTTGCCATGTGAGGACACAGTGAGAAGGGGACTATCTGCCAGTCAAGAAGAGGGCCATCACCAGAATCCAACCATGATCGCACCTTGATTTCAGATTTTGAGCCAAAAAGCATAGAAATACACTTCTATTGTTTAAGCCACACAGGCTATAGTGTTTTGTATAGCAGTCCAGGTTGACTAAGGCATGTCCTATTCATTTTATTCCTGGAGACCTCACAATTAATTAAATACAGTTATAAGCAAGATCTGTGCTGGGCAAACCATTTAGATTACCAGGATTGACAGAATGTTGCTGTAAAAGGGCGATCAGCTTGTGTCAGTAGAAGAGAAAGATCAAGACCAATGGTCATTAAACAGAGTGAATGCTGTGCCAGCTATAGATGTGGAGGTGTGAACACATATGGAGAGAGAACAATCTGTATACTTTTCTAACTTGTAAGTGGGAAGATAATTAAAAATTTTATTGTCTGTGGGAATTGTAAGATCAGTTACATTTAATGAGTACTCCCAGACTCTGTCATCTACCCTTGGAAAGGCAAGAGGGTCTAACCCAAAGGTAATATAGAAGACCAAGTTCAGATCTATTTCAGATTATCTCTATTATGCTTTCCAGAATCTGGGTACCAGTCTTTCTTTGGAAATTTAGAGAAGGAAGATGGATAAAGACAATTTGCCCTGACTCTGCCTTTAAGGGAAAGTAGAATGATTTGTTGAGGTAAGTGGTAGAAGATTAAAGAAATAATTAAGCAAGAGTAAGCAAATAATTATAAAAAATGTGAACGGGAAAGAGACTATTAGCAAAAATGAGACAATCTATGTCATCACTGACCTTCCTCAAAAGAGTGCCCAAGGGAAAAACTGGTTCTAAACTAAGGTTTATAACTGTGAGTAAATCTGGTTTAAAATCTGTGCTGTATTTTGTCCCTCTGCAGGCAGAATTAACCTTGAGGTTCCTCTATTTGTGTATATGTATTAAGAACAATTTGCATTAAAATTAGTGTTCAAAGATTAAAGAGTTTGTGGAAGTGATAACAGAATATTTCCATTGGTGAATTGGTAAGCAATTTATTCATATTTCAAATTATAACAGGTTTATAAGTTTGAAGCCTGGCTTATATATTTTTTTAAAAGGTAAGTTTGATTATTATGAAAACTTTATAATTTTTTAGTGAACTAAATTAAAATCAATTTATGGCAATTAATGTAAAAAATTACTAGAAATTTAGTGATATTATTGTGATAGATTGCAATATGGTTCCCAATATTTTATGCCTCTGTGCATTCATGTTCTTTTTCACATGAATTATTGTTCCTAAGGGGATTTTATGAGATGTGATAGAAAAGGAGAGCCTGAGTGTGTCTGAGTAGACAGACTTGCCTCCTAGCATTTCTGCCTGAGCCCAATTCATAGTGAAGAGCTAAGCCCCTCCAGATCCACAGTTTGAAATACAGCCTCCAACCAAGTTCAGCCTAGATTTGTTGATTCACAACAGAGCTGGAGACCTATGAAAATGAAAATAAATAATTATTGTTACCTTGTGTTACTAAGGTTTGGAGTATATAGTTACTAAGCATTATTGAGTTAATAGCTAACAAATCAAGATATTGGCACCTAGAAGTGGAGTGCTGACATAACAATAATGTAAAATATGTGGCATGGGCTTTCAGATTGTGTATTAGGAGTTGAGAAAACCATTATAGGGGTTTAGGGGGAAAAAAAAGACAGGCTAGTTTACAAGCAAAATTAAAAAAGAATTATGGAGAGCTTAGAAATGCTGGGACATGCTAGATTTGAAAATACAATTGATCCTTAAACAATGCAGAGATTAAGGGAACCAATCTGAAGCCTTACCAATAACAAACAGTCAATTAACAAACACTTTGTATGTTATATGTATTATATGCTGTATTTTTTTTTTTTCGATGGAGTTTTACTCTTGTTGCCCAGGCTGGAGTGCAGTGGCGTGATCTCTGCTCACTGGCACCTCCTCCTCCCGGGTTTAAGCAATTCTCTTGCCTCAGCCTCCCGAGTAGCTGGGATTACAGACACCCATTGCCATGCCTGGTTTATTGGTGGAAACCCTGCCCCCGATATTTATTGTGGATTATTTTCTATTTCCTAGGTGTCTGGGCTGATATGAGAAGTAAAGGGAAAGAGCACAGGAGACAGAAATTTAAAGCTGGGTGTCCGGGGGAGACATCACATGTCGGCAGGTTCTGTGATGTTCCCCGAGCCATAAAACCAGCAAGTTCTTATTAGGGATTTTCAAAAGGGGAGGGAGTGCCCGAATAGGGTATGGGTCACAGAGGTCACATATTTCACAAGGTAATAAAATATCACAAAACAAACGGAGGCAGGGCGAGATCACAGGACCACCGGATGGGGCAAAATTAAAATTGCTAATGAAGTTCTGGGCACTCATTGTCATTGATAACATCTTACCAGGAAACAGGGTTTGAGAGCAGAAAACCTGTCTAACCAAAATTTATTAGGTAGGAATTTCCTCATCCTAATAAGCCTGGGAGCACTACAGGAGACCAAGGCTTATTTCATCCCTTCAGCTTCGACCCTAAAAGGCGGCTGCCTTAAGGGGGCCATCTATAGACTTACCCTCAGGGCGCATTCTCTTTCTCAGGAATGTTCCTTACTGAGAAAAAGAATTCAGCGATATTTCTCCTATTTGCATTTGAAAGAAGAGAAATATGGCTGTCTTCTGCCTGGCTCACCGGCAGTCAGGCTCCAAGTCTTATCTCCCTTGTTCCCTGAAGATTGCTATTATCCTGTTCTTTTTTCAAGGTGCCCAGATTTCATATTGTTCAAACACATATGCTCTACAAACAATTTGTGCAGTTAATGTAATCATCACAGGGTCCTGAGGTGACGTTCATCCTCCTCAGTTTACGAAGATGATGGGATTAAGAGATTAAAGTGAAGACAGGCACAAGAAATCACAAAGGTATTGATTGGGGAAGTGATAAGTGTCCATGAAATCTTCACGATTTATGTTCTTCTGCCATGGCTTCAGCTGGTCCCTTTGTTTGGGGTCCCTGACTTCCTGCAACACTGGTTAATTTTTTTTTTTTTCTTTTTCTTTTTTTTTTTTTTTTTCTTGAGATGGAGTCTTGCTCTGCCATCCAGGCTGGAGAGCAGTGGCACCATCTCGGCTCACTGCAAGCTCTGCCTCCTGGGTTCATGCCATTCTCCCACTGCAGCCTCCCAAGTAGCTGGGACTACAGGCACCTGCCACCATGCCCGGCTAATTTTTTGTATTTTTAGTAGAGACGGGATTTCAACATGTTGGCCAGGCTGGTCTGGAATGCCTGACCTCTGGTGATCCACCCTCCTTGCCCTCCCAAAGTGCTGTGATTACAGAAGTGAGCCGTTGCACCTGGGCTATATACTATACTCTTACAATAAAGTAAGCTAGAGAAAAAATGTTATTAAGAAAATCATAAGGAAGAGAAAACATATTTAGGATTCATTAGATGGAAGTGAATCATCATAAAGGTCTTCATCTTCATCATCTTCGTATTGAGTAGGCTGAGGAGAAAGCAGAAGAGGAGTGGTTGATGTTGATGTCTCAAGGTGTGACAGAAGCAGAAGAAAGTTCAAGTGTAAGTGGACCCACACAGATCCAACCTATGTTGTTCAAGGGTCAACTGCAATATTGTCTTTAATCTTCATCCTCTCCAATCAGTAAACATTCCCAAGCAAAAAACAAAAACGAAACAAAAAATCCTTGGGGCAAAGCTCAAAAAAACTACCAGACCCTTGAAATATTTTCTTATAGATAAAAATAAACAAACCAAGGTCTTCACAGCTATGCCATTTTTAAGTCTTCTGAGATAAGTAAAGTGGCACTTACTAGATTCTTATACCTGAATAAACAGACTCCTAATATGATGAAGTAATTGGTCTCTCAAAAGCTTGATAAGAATAATGTCTCCAAAAGATTTAATGAGGCTACAGGTACCTGTAGTTGACTGTAATTGAATACATTAAAACAAAAATTGAGAGTTCTGCATTTGTAAGAATGTTGCTAGTTTTTCAAGATGTTAAAAAAGATTTTAAGTCCACCACTTAGTATAGGCAGGGAACAAATTAAATGTGCCAATGAGGCAAATGAAAAGGTCTGTAGAGTAGAATCTCTCTCAGAAAGTCGAAACCAGTGTCTGGCTAAGAAAATTTTCTACCTTAAGATAAGGAGGATATGATGTTTGCCCAGGAGTTAGGAACTCCTGGGGATCAGTGGCTTCAGTATATTTCTCATTTTTTATGTTTTCAAATCAGAGTGTTTATTGCACTTATTCTACTCCTATTCTACAATCATGTGTAGGCATATGGATAGAGAATAATCTGTATTTTTGGCTACTAGGTCCGTATATAAAAATAACTGATTCCGGACCCAATGTAGATTATCAGATCCTGGGTACCAGTTGGTAAATCTTTGGGAAGAGGCAGATGAATTTTGTGTGGGAAAGAATCATGTAAAACTGTAACTAAGAGAGTGGACAAGTGATATATTTAATTACATTTTTGTAATTCTTAACCTCTACCTGAATAGATATCCTGTGCCATGTGACTTGCTTTGGCCAATTAGATATTAACAGGCATGATAGAATGGGGGTTTAAAATATGCTTATGTGAGTGGCCTTTCTTTCTTGCTTTACTGGTTCTCCTTCAGCTGATATCAACACATGCAAAGTAGATTTAGTTAAATGTGTAGTAAAAGCCAGGCACCATTGATCTGTGTCTGTAGAGGAGATTCACAACTGACCCTTGCCTAAATGTGATGACTTATAGCTCCATTTAGAACTATAAACATGGGAATAGATGCATGTTGATGTATTATTCTGAGTTTTGGAGTGTATTTTATGCAACATTGTTATGGCAGTAGCTGACTGATACAATTATAAGCCATAAATTTTGTACTGGAGGGAATAACTGCTTTTAGAGGAAGATAAACTTTCTTGGCTTAAACTAATAAAGGAGGATACTTCTTCCTGTTAATAAAACCAACCATGGTAATCAAAAGGTTTCCATCAAAAATCATCATTTTGAAAAAAAAAATGTTATTCATCTTATTTCAGAAAAATAGTTTTAGGCTATGAAAGAGAAGGAGAGCTCAGAGAATCTATCTTTCCATTAAAACTTCATAAAGCAAAGTTTAACTATGGAACTGCATGCTATTTATAAAATTGAAGACCTTAACAATAACTTAGTTCTTTGATTTTTCTTACCTGACACTAATTTGAAATGAAGAAAAACAAATTTATATAATAGGTTATTATGATAATTTCAAATTTTTAAGTTGGCTTAGTATTTTAAATTTCATGTATTTGAAATTACCTCAGAAAGCAAAACTCATCATAATCATCATACCATTATCATCGTATATTCCTCTTAAAACTTTCTATATTTTTTTCTGTATTTGTGTCATCCATACAAAAGACATAAGACTATTAATTTTTGTACTTTGAGGAGGTGTTATCTAAATGCAATGTGGAATGAGAGTGAAAATGTTATATGTTGTAATCCAATTGTGCTCTTCTGTTTCAAGGGTTTGATATTTTAAACACTATCAATATTGTATATGTTTTATTAAATTATTCTCTAAATGCTCTCTTGTTATAATTTTTAAGTTTGGATTATCCCATATATTTCTCTCAAAATTTTATATATGATTTTGGTGTAATTTCCTGGTATCTATGATTGGTTTAATAGACTTAAAAGTATACAAGCCAGGCGTGGTGGCTCACACCTGTAATTTGAGCACTTTGGAAGGCCAAGGTGGGCCAACAGCTTGAGCTCAGGAGTTCCAGACCAGCCAGGGCAACATGGTGAAACCCTGCCTCTGCCAAAAAAATAAAAAATAAAAAATAAAAAAATTAGCCGGATATGGTGTTGCACACCTATAGTCTTAGCTACTCAGGAGACTGTGGTGAAAAGATTGCTTGAGTCCAGGAGGTCAAGGCTGCAGCGAGTCATGATCTCACCACTGCACTCCAGCCTGGGCAACAAAGTGAAGCCCTGTCTAAAAGAGAAAGAAAAAAAAAAAAAAAAAAAAACTATACAACATATACAACATACATTTTTATAGACATATTCATAGGGCTTCAAAATTGCCTAAAAATTATAAACAATGATATTAGCAAAGATAAAACATAAACCTTAAAATATATTCTATAGTTAGGTCTAGAAAAAGAATGCTCAAAAATGATCTTTTAACAGTCTCTCATTTTTTAAATGTATTTTTAAAGCACACTATAATTTTATTCATTGCATTTTTCGTAATTATTGTTGTTGAAGAAACTGGGTTAAATTTAATAGTGTTTTCAATAGTCTGACTTTTCCAGATTACATTCTCACAATGTATAGTAACATGTTTTCATGTCCTCTGTATTTTCTATAAATTGGTAGTAGCATATACAGAATATTAGATTCAGGTTATATATTTTTTAAAAGAGTACTTTATAGGGGGACTTATGATCTTATATTTGGAGGGACATAATGGCTGATTCTGTTTTTTATTTTGTAATATTAGACACTGATTGATGATGCCTAAATTCATTCATATATGAGTAGTCTCAAAATGGTGGTATTTTTGATCACACAGATTCTTTGTATTTTAAACCAAAATATTACTCCAAAATGAAAATTTATCTTATTAAATATTTAGTAATAACTATTAAGAAACAAAGGATAAATGGTTAAGACTTTTATTCCTCACTCTTTTACTTTTTCATTTTTATTTATTTATTTTTTATTTTTGAAGAACAGGTGGTGTTTGGTTACAAGAAAAACAACTTTTTTTTTTTTTTTTTTTTTGAGACAAAGGTGCTCTGTCGCCCAGGCTGGAGTGCAGTGGCATGATCTTGGCTCACTGAAAGCTCCGCCTCCTGGGTTCATGCCATTCTCCCTTCCTAGCCTCCTGAGTAGCTGGGACTACAAGCTCCCACCACCAGGCCCGGCTTTGTTTTGTATTTTTAGTAGAGACAGGGTTTCACTGTGTTAGCCAGGATGGTCTCGATCTCCTGACCTTGTGATCCACCCGCCTCAGCCTCCCAAAGTGCTGGGATTACAGGCATGAGCCATTGCACTCGGCTCATGGATAATTTCTTTAGTATTGATTTCTGAGATTTTGGTGCGCCTATCACCAAAGCACTATACACTGTACCCAGTGTCTAGTGTTTTATCCCTCACCAACCCTGCACCCTTTCCCTTGAGTCCCTAAAGTCCATTGTACCATTCTTGTGCATTTGCATCCTCATAGCTTAGCTCTGACTTATGAGTGAGAACACATAATGTTTGGTTTTCCATTCCTGAGTTACATCACTTAGAATAATGTTCTCCAATTCCATCCAGGTTGCTATGAGTGTCATTATTTCATTCCTCTTTATGACTGAGTATTCCATGTTTTATGTATATATACTACAATTTCTTTATCCACTTGTTGATTGATGGGTATTTGCGCTGGTTCCATATTTTTGCAATTTCAAATTGTGGTACTATAAATATGCATGTGCAAGTATCTTTTTCATATAATGATTTATTTTCCTCTGGGTAGATACCCAGAAGTGGGATTGCTGGATCAAATGGTAGTTCTACTTTTAGTTCTTTAATAAATCTCCACACTGTTTTCTATCGTGGTTGTACTAGTTTACATACCCCCAACCGTGTAAAAGTATTCCCTTTGTACCACATCTATGCCAACATCTATTATTTTTTAATTTTTTGATTATGGCCATTCTTGAAGGAGTAAGGTGGTATTGCACTGTGGTTTTGATTTTTCATTTCTCTGATCATTAGTGATATTGAGTATCTTTTCATATATTTGTTGGCCTTTTGTATATCTTCTTTTGAAAATTGTCTATTCATGTTCTTAGCCCACTTTTTAATGGTCTTGTTTGTTTTTTTCTTGCAGATTTGTTTGACCTCCTTATAGATTCTGGATGTCATTTGTCAAATGTATACATTGCAAACATTTTCTCCTATACTGTGGGTTGTCTGTTTGCTCTGCTGATGGTTTCTTTTGCTGTGCAGAAGGTTTTTGGTTTAATTAAGTACCATCTATTTATCTTTGTCTTTGTTGCATTTGCTTTTGGGTTCTTGGTCATGAAGTCTTTGCCTAAGCCAATGTCTAGAAGGGTTTTATTCTAATACTGTCTTCTAGAATTTTTATGGTTTTGAGTCTTAGATTTAATTCCTTGATCCAAATTGAGTTGATTTTTGTATAAGGTGAGAAGTGAGGATCCAATTTCATTCTTCTACATGTGGCTTTCCAATTATTACAGCACCATATGTTGAATAGTGTGTACTTTCGCCAAATAATGAATTCATTAACTATGACTAGTTTTTATATGTTTTATCTTTAGAAATTCATAAATGTAAATGAGTTTTAAATGTGCTAATCAAGTGCAATAATAATTCTTACTAACACTCATTTAACTTATCTTTTATTTGTGATAGCCTCTTCAAGTTGGATTCTTAAGTGTTTACTCCTATCCTAGTAGTATGATTAGTTTACACTCTATCTCATATGAAAATATATCATTGATTTTTCTTCAAAATTTTTAAATAAATAAATCATAAATCTTCATAAATTTTAAGACTATTGATGATTTTAGGGAATTATGGTACAATTCTATTTGCATATTTTTAATTAATGAAATGCTAAAAGGAATTGAACATGAAGTGAAAACTGGACAGAATATCAGGAGACAGCTATGAGAAGAGGTTTGACTTTTAAAAGTAATAGAGAAACTTTTGGTTTAAGATCCAACATGTGAAGAGTTTAGAAGTTGGCCCTCCCTTCTGTAGGAGCAAGAAAAAGGTGAACAGGGCAGGTGCAGTGGCTCATGCCTGTAATCCCAGCACTTCAAGAGATGGAGGAGGGCAGATCACTTGAGCCCAGGAGTTTGAGACCAGCCTGCACAATATGGTGAAACCTGATCTCTACAAAAAATACAATAATATGGTGGGCGTGGTGGTGTGTGCTTGTAGTCCCTATGGCTTGGGAGGCTGAGCTGGGGATTGATCATGGCACTTCAGTCCAGCCTGGTCAACAGAGCCAGACCTTGTCTCAAAAGAAAAGAAAAAGGTAAATGAGGTGGATTGGCTCTGTGTCCCCACCCAAATCTCATCTCAAATAGTAATCCCCACATGTTGAGGGACGGACCTGGTGGGAGGTAATTGGATCATGGGGGCAGTTTCTCTCATGCTGTTCTCATGATTGTGAGGGAGTTCTCATGAGATCTGAGGGTTTAAAAGTGGCAGTTTTCCTGCTTTCCTTTCTCTTTCCTGCCACTTTGTGAAGATGCTTGCTTCCCCTTCACCTTTCATTACAACAGCAAGATTCCTGAGGCCTTTGCAACCATGCAGAACTGAGTCAACTAAACCTCTTTCCTTTGCAAATTACCCAGTATCAGGTAGTATCTTTATGGCAGTGTGAAAATGGGAAATGGTACCAGCAGAGTCTGCTGCTGCTTATAAATAAAACCTGAAAAACTGGAAACAACTTTGGAACTGGGTAATAGGCAGAGGTTGGAACAGTTTGGAGGGCTCAGAGGAAGAGAGGAAGATGTTGGAAAGTTTGGGACTTCCCAGAGACTTGTTGAACAGTTTAAACTAAAATGCCGATAGTGATATGGACAATAAAGTCCAGGTTGTGGTGGTCTCAGATGGAGATGAGGAACTTACTGGGGACTGAAGCAAAGGTCACTCTTTCTATGCTTTAGCAAAGAGATTGACAACATTCTGCTCCTGCCCTAGAGATCTTTGAAGCTGTGAGAGATAATTTAGAGTATCTGACAGAAGAAATTTCAAAGCAGCAAAGCATTTGAGATGTGACCTCGCTTGTTCTTAAAGTATTCAGTTATATGTGTTCACAAAGAGATGGTTTAAAATCGGAACTTATATTTAAAAGGGAAGCCAAATGTAAATCTTTGGAAAATGTGCAGTGTGATCATGTGGTAGAAATACCCATTTTTCTAGGGAGAAATTCAAGCTGCAGAAAGTTGCATGAATAATGAGAAACTGCATGTTAATAGCCAAGACAATGGGGAAATGTCTCCAGGCCCTGTCAGAGACCTTCAGGGCAGCTCCTCCCATCACAAGCCCTGAGGCCTAGGAGAGAAAAATTCTTTCATGGGCTGAGCCCAGGCCCTGCTGCTCTGTGCAGCCTCAGAACAATAGTGCCCTCCACCCCAGCCACCCCAGCTCCAGTTGTGGCTAAAAAGGGCCAAGCTACAGCTCAAACCATTGCTTCAGATGGCACAAGCCCTAAGCCTTGGCAGTTTTCATATGGTGTTGGGCCTGCATGTGCACAGAAGTCAGGAGTTGAGCTTTGGGAATCTCCACCTAGATTTCAGATGATGTATGGAAACACCTGGATGTCCAGGCAGAAGTCTGCTAGAGGAGTGGAGCCCTCATGGAGAACCTCTGTGAGGGCAGTACAAAAGGGAAATGTGAGGTTGGAGCTCCCACATAGAGTCCCCAAGGGGACACTGCCTAGTGGAGCTGTGAGAAGAAGACCACAGTCCCCCAGAACCTGGAAAAGTATATTCACCAACAGCTTACATCATGCACCTGGAAAAGTCACAGGCACTCAATGCCTCCCTGTGAAAGCAACCACAGTAGCTGTACCCTGCAGAGCCAGAGGGATGGAGATGCTCAAGGCTGTAGGGGCCCACTCCTTGCATCAGCATGCCTTGGATGTGAGATGCAGTGTTAAAAAAAAGATTTGGGAGCTTAAAGATTTAATGACTATCTGGCAAAGTTTCAGACTTGCATGGGGCCTATGACCCCTTGTTTTGGCCAATTTCTTTCATTTGGAGTGAAACATTAACCCAGTGTTTGTACCCCTATGTATCTTGGAAGTAACTAACTTGCTTTTGATATTGCAGGCTCATAGGCAGAAAGGACTTGTCTCAGATGAGACTTTGGACTTGAACTTGTAAGTTAGTGCTGGAATTAATTAATGCTTTGGGGGACTGTTGGGAAGACATGATTGGTTTTGAAATGTGAAACGGATATGAGATTTGAGAGGGGCCTGGGGTAGAATGATATGGTTAGGCTTTGTGTCTCCACACAAATCTTATCTTGAATTATGATCAATCCTCACGTGTTAAGGGAGGAACCTGGTGGGAGGTAACTGGATTATGGGGATGGTTTCCTCCATGCTGTTCTCCTGATAGTGAAAGAGTTCTCAGGAGATTTGATGGTTTTATAAAGGGCTCTTTCCCATTCACTCTCTCTCCTGCTACCTTGTGAAGAAGCTTTCTGCTTCCCCCTCACCTTCTCCCATGATTGTAAGTTTCCTGAGGCCTCCCCAGCCATGTGGTGCTGAGTCAATTAAACTGCTTTTAAAAATAAAATTACCCAATCTCAGCAAGTATCTATATAGCAGTGTGAAAACAGAGTAATACAGTGAACAATCTGAAAACTAATGACATCTGATTACCTGAAGCAAACCCACTGGAGCCATAAACTGGTAAGTACTTTTAAATGGTCATTTTGATAAATTTTAGAGATGAGTGTACGTACACTAGCTTGAGAGTGAGAAATTCCTGAGGGCCACAGTCTTAGAAGAGGGCAGCTTTCATGGGTGTTACCTCCAGAAACCCATCCAAGTTCACATAGTGAAAAACAAAGAAAGATCCCATTAAGGGTTTGACAAGAGTAGAGAAAGAAAACAAAAAACACTTTGAAATAAACACAGAGTGTTCTTCTAATTAAAAGCATACTCTACAGGGGAAAAGACTACCAGAATCTTAGCCTACTAAACAAAAGGGCATTTCTCCTACTCTAGATCCCATTAGACTTCCTATATCACTTAAGGAGAGGAGCAAAAAAAAAAAAAAAAAAAAAATTGCTTAAGACACACTCATGAAGATTTTAAGATTAAAGCCCAAAGGCAAAGGCCTACTGAAAAAAAAAAAACAAATCAAGAATTAATCACAAGATAAGGAAACTGTTTTCTTTCTCCACACCAAATGATCACACCAGTAGGACTCCAGTATAATAATAATGATTACAACTGAAACAGCATTAAGATTCACACTCTATCTGATGTGGCACTTATGAACCCCAAAGACAACAGGGGAAACAGAAACATGGACACAAGAGGAATGGACATCCTCTGGCATCTTTCACTACAACATTAATGGCAGTCCATCCTCTAGCCAGATTAACATAAAACTTCACATAAAAGGTCTGATTAACTCAGTTTGTATTACCTGACACATCAAGTCCTGTTTTCAAAAAAAGTCAAGCTATGCTCAAAGAAAAGAAATAATAATCTGAAGGGAAATAGTTAGACCCAGATATCTAGGTGCACCATATCTAGACACATATATGGTAGGAATATTGGAATTATCAGGCTGGTAATTTAAAACAACTATAATGAATATGCCATTGACTCAAAAGAAAAAATAAGATAACATGCAAGAACAGTCTTAGATCATTCGGTCCTTCTAAAACAGAATACATAAGACTGGGTTATTTATAAATGAAAGATATTTATTCTATTATGGTTCGGAAACTAAAAACATCTAAGATCAGGGTGCCAGCATCCGGTATTGACCTTCTTTCTGGGTCCACACATGACAAAAGAGAAGTGAAACCACACCTATAAGCCTTTTTTTTTTTTGAAACGGAGTTTCGCTCTTGTCTCCCCGTCTGAAGTGCAATGGCCTGATCTCAGCTCACAGCAACCTCCACCTCCTAGGTTTAAGCAATTCTTCTGTGTCAGCCTCACAAGTAGCTGAGATTACAGGTGCCTGCCACCACATCTGGCTAATTTTTGTATTTTTTAGTAGAGATGGTGTTTCACCACATTGCCCAGGCTGGTCCTGAACTCCTGACCTCAGGTAATCTACCCGCCTCAGCCTCCCAAAGTGCTAGGATTACAGGTGTGAGTCACCACGCCTGGCCACAAGCTTTTTTTTATTAGTGGCATTAATCCAACAATGAGGGAGGATCCCTCATGAGTTAAATACCTGTCATTAGGTCCCAACTCTCAACACTATCGCACTGGTAATTAAGTTTCCAACACATGGATTTTGGCGGGTGCAAAAACATTTAAACCATAGGAAACACATAGGTAATTTAAGCAGAAAGATGGCAATTCAAAGGAAGAATTAAAAGGAAATGGTAGAAATAAAAAAACATATAACAGAAATGAAAATTTCTAATGGCGTCATACTGGGTATGGACAAACAAATAATCAATGAGTTTAAATATGGGTTGGTACTAACTTTTAACACTGAAGGACAAAAAGTATGATTAAAAACATCCAAAGTTGGAAGGGCAATATCAAAGGATGTAATACACACATAATTATTAGAATATAAAAAGAATAAGACAGAGAGAAGAAAGAATTGAAGTTATAATGGCTCAGAACTTTCAAAAATTACTGAAATACATCAAGTCAGGGATCCCGGAACCTCAGAGAACAAAATACTAATTAGAGAGCAAAAAAGTAAAACTGAAAAATCTGTAAAAACCTACACCAAAATATGTCATATACAAACTGCAGAAAACCAAACACAATGAGATATTCTTGAAATAAGTCAAAATGAAAACTAACAAACTTTACTTCTAATGGAATGAGGATAAAAATTAGAAGAAGCTGCTTGATAGAAATTGTAAAAACAGAAAGAGTATAGAGTAAAATATTTAAAGTGCTAAAATTTTTAAAGAATTTTAAATACTCACCAATGTAAAATTCTTTATCCAAGAAAATTATACTTCAAAAGAAAAATATGAATAAAGACTATTTCAAACAAAAAAAAGACATAATTTATTACCAACGGAATGACCTTGAAAAAATGTTCAAAATACAAAGTTTGTCAGTCAGGAAGGAACATAATGTTGGCCAGTAGAATGAGTTGAATAGTTGCCCCAAAAGGGTATGTCCAAATATTAACCCTTAGTACCTGTCAATGTGACCTTATTGGGAAATGTGATCTTTGCTGATATAATTAAGAATGTCCCCAATTAAAGATGAGGAGTATAGCCAATGATCCCTGTACTTAAATGGAAAAGGAGAAGAAAATTTGAAATACAGAGACACAGTGGAGAGTCATGTAAAGGCAGAGTCAGAGATTGGATTGATGTATCGACAAGGCAAGGTACACCAAGACTTGATATCAGCCACTGGAATGTGAGAGAGACAGACATGGGAAAGATGGTCCCTCAGAACCTCCAGAAGGGACCAGCCCTCCTGACACCTTGATTTGGGGCTTCTGATCTCCAAAATTGTTGGAGAATATTTTTTTTTCCACCAAGCTTGTGTTAATTCATTACAGCTTCCCTAGGAAACTAACACAGATTCTGGCACTATTAAGTAAGGTAACAAATATATACTTCTAAATTTGGAAATTGTGTTAGAATTGAATAATGGGGAGAGACTATAAGAACTTAGATGCACATGGTAGCATGACAGAAAAGCCTAAATTAACTTGAAGAGATTGTTGGTAGATATATGAATGTTAAAAGTCACTCTCATGAGAATTCAGGACAAAATCAGAAAGCTGTTATTGGAGACTGGAGGAATGGTAGTCCTTGTCATAACGTGGCATAAACTTGACTGATTTTTTTTTTTTTTAACCGTTGGCTGTAAAGCAGAATTTGTAAGAGACTAAACTGGATATTTAGTTGAGGATATTTCTAAGCAGTTGTTGAAGCTGCAGCTTGTTTCTCTTTTTCTGCTGCTTTTAATGAAACTTGAGGGGAAATAAACAAATTACAAGATGAATTCCTAAGCAAAAAGGAGCAAACATTCAATAATTTGGGAAGTTCCTGGTCGAACTAGATTGCAAAGGAATCTAAAATTTTAAAACTTTACTTTTGGAAAAGCATGTTCTGGAGAGTAGGCCAAGGGTTTAGCTAGAACAATTTTGACTGATAAGAATAAGTCTGAAATGCAGCAATTTAATTAACCATCTTAGCAAGTGCCAGGAATACAGATGAATGTAACTAGGAAGGATTTCTGGAGAACTTTATTCAAAAATCCTTATGAATTGCACAAAAGACCAACACGTTTTCTTGGAATGTTATAGCAGCAGAAACACTACCAGAAAGGGACATAGGCTGTAAAACAAAGCGGGTTGTCAGGCAAAACTATGAAGACATAAAGTTACAGTGATCTTTTTACCATTATAAGTCAGTTTCAATCATTTTCCTGCTGAAAATCATCAAATGCTATAACTTTATAACACTTGGCTTCTGATAGTATAATTACATCTTTTTCTTCTTCGATATTTCCCTATTTTTATCTATTTGCTTTTCAATATTAATTTTAGAAAGATCATGTCAATTTTTACTATATACAAATGTGTATATGATTATCAGAAGGGTGGCACTTTCGGCAACTTTGAAAAAATTGTTTAGGAGAATTTTATGAAAATTGGAAAGATTTTATATACTTCAGACTTGGTTTTAAAGAAAATCATCATGCAGTTCCATTCTGTATGACTGAGAAAATATGGATAGCCTTCTACTTCTCTGTGATAGACTGAATAAGTTTACTGGTCACAAGAAATAAGTAATATGACTTTTCCATATACTTTCTATTATCTATAGAAGATAATTTCTATCAGATATAAATTAAAATAATCAGGATAAGTGTTCATTTTACATACCTGTTCATTTTCCATCATTATGGTACAAGTAAGGGATTACATGAAGATTCATTTTTATTTTAATTTAAATGGGTTTTACTTGTAAAGTGAATTTTGTTGTGGTTCATGGGATATATTTCATAGCAAACTGAATTGTCTACCCTCACAAATTGATGTGGATCAGGGGGGAAACTTTATTTCCTGCAAAAATTTTAATATCTAGAAAGAAATATGAAATTTACTCTTGTAATCATCTGTGGTTTTACTGCATTAAGAATTCTATTTATTTAAGCAAATGAAATAGCTTGCATTTAGGAATATCCCTCTGTGCTTCTCTACAGTATTACATGTTAATATGTTTAATATATTCAATATCTTCAGATGTTTTATACATAATCACATGCATTTATGCTAGGATTTGGGTTTAATAACTGTAATGAATTTGATCTATCAGCAAAGACTCTATGAGCTTTCACCTAGTAACACACACAGAATGAAAACCATAAACATTGTAATCTTGGGAAATTTTCATTTTCAGCTCTAAATAATTAATATTTTTCTTCATGTTAAATGCATACCACATTTTAAGAACTTTTAATTTTTTTGAATTTTAAGTTACTATTATGTTGTAAAATCTCTAGCCTTTTTTCATTCAAAATGATATTTCACTGTTAGAAATTATACTTCCACATTGATTAAAATTAATATGACATTAACATTAGCTAGATTTAAAAGAATACAAATGATAATATACAAACACAAATTACATTTACTCAAAATATTTTTGAGTGAATGTTGATACTACATTTACTCAGAAATTAGCAGTCAACTCTTCTGCAGTAATTTATATTACTATCTGCTCATTACAAAAACGTAAATTATTTCTTTCCCCACTCCCTCATAAAGTGCTAGTTAATTGAAAGCAGTCTGAGGCACTATTTGTTGGCTAACAATTTGTCTTCCTCAGTTTATTAAACCAAACTTTGTTGAAGCAGCAATATGCTTAATTAACATAAGCCTCTTCACCACCCCCCAGGGATGGATTATTATTTATCTAAAACAATCTTAGTCATGTTATATCCTCTATAAGTTCCTACTACGGAGTGAAAGTGTGACCTGATTCTGATCCGTGAGTCAAAAATGTCTGATAGGTGGGATATTGAGGAGGCTTCTCACTCCTGATTAAAAATAAATAAAGAGAACATTCCCTTTTCTTCTTCTTGCTTAAATGTAGTTTTTGTGAAGACGTGATAATTGAAGTTTTAGCAGCCATCTTTAGGCTATGAAATGACAAACCTAAAAACAAAAAGCTAGCATCATTTATTAGAAGCACAGTAAAAGCCTGATTACTAACCAAAGAGTTATTGCATACTTATTGGAAATATTTATATCTAGATTACTTGTTAGATAAAGTAACAAAATGTTTCTATTTAAGGTTTTGTTCCAGGGCTATGCAGTCATCTTAATTGATATAGGTTCTTCTATTATTTCAAAGTTTAAATTCCAAATAAATAAACATAGTTAACAATGACAAACAACAACAACAACAACAACAACAATGACTATGCTGGGTAATAAACATAACAACTAACATTAATTATACAGCATGTAGTACAAAAAAAAGTGGGAACTTTACACTTTGTTATAAATTTATATTACTGTCATCACTTACAATGTATATACTAGATATTTCACTTCAATGAAAGTAGTGCTGGCATGGACTTTTAAAAAATATTTCTTTTTCTTTTTCTTTTTCTTTCTTTTTTTTTTTTTTTTTTTTTTTTTTGAGATGCAGTCTCACTCTGTCCCCAGGCTGGAGTGTAATGGCAACTTCTCAGCTTACTGCAACCTCCGCCTCCTGGGTTCTAACCAGTCTCCTGCTTCAGCCTCCCGAGTAGCTGGACTATAGGCATGCGCCACCATGCTCTGCTAATTTTTGTATTTTTAGTAGAGACTGGGTTTCACCATGTTGACCAGGATAGTCTCGATCTCCTAACCTCATGATCTGCCCATCTCAGCCTCACAAAGTGCTAGGATTACAGGCGTGAGTCACCATGCCTGGCCTTCTTTTTTTTTTTTGTATTTTTATGTGTGTGTGTGTGTGTGTGTGTGTGTGTGTGTGTGTGTGTGTTTTCATGTAACTTTTGTTTTTAATCCAGTATTACTTTTCCAAACAGGTGATACATCATCTTTACTCTTTATTCTTTTTATAACATATATTAATAGGTATTATAAAAATATTAGAATTGCTACTCATCAAACTACTTAAATAACGTTGAACCTGTGGTTCAACACAACTCCAGACCCCAGTTTTCCAAGAGTCATGCCATAGTAATAACAAATTTTATTCACATTTTGGAATCATAAGAAATGTTGGTCATGGTTTAGGTTCCATAGCCTACATCCCAAACCACATTTCATATTAAACTTCACAATGGTTGGGTGAGATTAGAATTTATTTATTTTTCTTAACATCCTATTTCTTAGGATATAATATCATAGAAAAAAATATGTGAGTCACGTTCCTTATCCTTCAATGTACAGAGGTATCAAAGACAGCTCATTCTTAAAACTGTGGAATTATTTTTTGTATAATCTCCCTAGATCATTCTGCTGTGATATATAACCCTGAAATTTTGATTTGGGGATCTTATATCTATAATATCATAAACAACCCTCATCCCCTTTTTTTCAAATCCCCTAATTTGTACATCTTACTTTTTTTTTTTTTTAGAGTTCTGTCCCCTGATCCGTTGGGTAATTACACATTGATATGATCATTCCATATAGACAGAAGTCATGAAATGTAATAAATCATGAAACACAAAATACTATAACTTAAGTCCATTTTACTTAGTAATATGCAGTATCTTCTAATTTTTGAACAAATTAAAGAATAGTATAATTCCTACATTATCCTTGTCATGTAACTGAGTTTTTTCATGAATATTTCTGATTGTTTTCCACATATATTAAAAATAAGTGTTTTTACCACCTCCATCAAAATTAATTACATATTTTTATTTTTAACTATAATTGTGTGTCCACAATAGTTTTGATTTCAAAGAAGTTTTAAATTATCTGTGTTTGCATATAATACATAGAATTTTCATTTATACAGAACATTGTTATTTTAAGAGCATTGTTTGCATAATGTGATATGATAGCTCAAAAATGATGGGGGAAATGCCTATGCTTTTTAGACTGCACAGCATTGTATCCATGGTCAACATAAACATTTCAGGCCTGTTGCTTAGCAACCAGCATGCAAGAAAACATATTTGCATCAGTCCTTGCAGAAGAAGGACTTATGATGTTTGTTATTTGGTATTACGTGTATTAGTCTTCAGCAATTTAACCAACAATATTGACTTGATTGACTTTCCAATTTCCTTTGTCACTTTAAGTTTAGTTAAGAGCTTTTACATGAAAGCACAATGAGAAAAAAATATGCCTAAAACCTGAGAGAGAAAAGGAAGGAATGAAAAAGGAAGGAAGGAAGGGAGGGAGGGAGGGAGGAAGGGAGGGAGGGAAAAAGACAAAGAATTTTATATTCAGATGTAAACAGTCATTTATTACCCTTTAGGAAAAACAAACTCTGGTCCTAATAACTGTGAAGATACTATTTCTCCCTCATATTCTGGGACAAATATTACTATATTTTTGTAAATTTTGTCTTTAGTGAGTTTGATATAGGATAATTCAAATGAAAAAGACAAAAATAGAAACCTACAACCACATTTTGTGAATATTGGTTCTTTTATCACACACATTATATTAAAATATCTTTGACAAGTGTTTTAGTCCGTTCTCACAGTTCTATGTAGAAACACCTGAGATTGGGTAATTTACAAGGAAAAGAGGTTTAATTGACTCACAGTTCCACATGGGTGTGAGGCCTCAGGAAACTTACAATGATGGCTGAAGGGGAAGGGGTTCAGAAAGGCACCTTCTTCACAGGGTGGAAGGAGAAGTGCTGAGCAAAGAGAGAAAAGTCCCTTATAAAATCATCAGATCACATGAGAACTCACTCACTATCATGAAAACAGCATGGAGGTAACTGCCCCCATGATTCAGTTACCTCACAGTGGGTCCCTCCCATGTCATGTGGGGATTATGGGAACTACAATTCAAGATGCAATTTCAGTGGGGATATGGCCAAACTATATCAACAAGTTATACATTTCTACTTAAATTTCATGATGACACCAGTAGCATTCTTAGACTCTCACAATGAATTACTTTCATTTTTATTTTATCTGTAAAGGCTTAAAAAATCATGGGAGCATAACAAGCTACAATGAACAATATTAAGCAACATTATGAAATTATGATGATTGTTGCTTATTCATTACTACTAACAGATAACTTCTTTACATAAAATTAAGATTTGTATATTCTACTTTGTTTTGTTTTGTCTTTTGCTGATAATGGCAGAACTGTGATGTTGACTGTCTAGACTAGAAATAGGTTGTTATCCACAATTATATGTTATTGTTCCCCATATGTAACAGGCAACTATGTCTTGCCTAATTCTATTACCTATTTTTTTCCTCAGATTGAAACTATTTTCATACTCACTGCATTTACTTCAGTTAATTCCGCTTTCATCCTTAGAATTCCTTCTAAATTGTTCTTTCTATTCTAGTCTTTGCTCTCCAAAGTGTAGAAATTTTTTACAAGGTGCTCCCTTAC